>NC_142711.1:5395454-5698484 GCF_055471065.1 Atractosteus spatula | reverse complement strand
GAGAAAACTGAATTATCTTAACCCCATAAAGACTAAAGGCCATGTATTATTGGTAAAACAATCAAACAGATAAAAACTGTTAATTCAATTACTTATTTTCATAAGATATTTGTGTCTTTATAATAATAAACTATTCTATATAGTGCCTTTAAAAGTATCTTCTCAAAGCTCTTTACAGGAAACATATATCAAACAGTTAAATAAGTAATGATAGGAGAAAACTAACAAAATCAGCACAAAGAACCACAAGGGATTAGAAATGCACTAGAAGCAGACACAGATACCAATTAAATAAAAGCCTTTCTGAAGAAGGAGGTTCTGAGTCTGCATTTGAATGCGCTCAAGGTAGGTGACTCTCTGATATCCTTGTTATCTCTATTTTAGGTAGGCCTGATTTCAGTATAAAACTTCTTCAGGATCTATATTTTTTCACACATATTATTATGAAACGTCTGAAAATAACACCGCCATTCGGATGTGGCAAGGCCACAGACAAAAAAGTATCTGCTGTGTGTTTGATACTTCATACGTCTCTGATACTGTGGCACTGTGGCAAAGTCTGTGCCCGCGAGGGGCAATGGGGCACTGTAACGACGCATAGTTCTGGACCCTATGCAGACGGTATAATCCGGAAGTAAGCGGAAAAGGACGATGGGGAGGAGAGGACGAGGATCAGGAGGGGTTGACGACAGTGAACTGGTGCTCGGGGGGTGTAGCCAGGGCGAACTAGTCCAGAGGGGTGAAGTCCAAAAGTCCAAACGGGGTGATCCAGCTGAGACGTGACAAAACAGTTCAAAACCGGAACGGGATCCGGTACACGGACTGGGAATATAAACGGGACGACGAGGCCAGGCGCTCCAAGCCCCGGGCTCAGCTGGGTCAGGATGCCAATAGGAGGCCTATGCCCTCAAGCTGGGGGCATAGGGCGACTTGGTGGTATGCAGGCATCCGGGCGTCCAACTTCCAATGCAGAGCCGGGAGTAGCGAGAGTGCCCGTCTTAAATAAGGAGGGGCAGGATTGGGGGAAGGTGCACGTAATTAGCAAAATAAGAACGAGCCGGAGCGCCCTTAAGAGGAGGGATTACGATCGTGACAGGCACACTACTACTGGAGATGGCATGCAGCTGGGCACAGAGTGCCAGGAGGAGCTGGGGTCTTCACGTCAATCGCCAGACATGTCAGTGGACTGGTCCTGGAAGGACGAGTGGGAGGTTTGTTGTAGAAAGCAGAAACGTGTGAGAACGCTGCCCCCCTGTTTTGTGCTTCCCTTTTGTCTGTGTCTCTGTGCTGTCTGTTGGGCATGTGTCTGGCAACAGGTGGTATCCAGCCCCTATATGGTCAGTCCTGTGCTGTGAACCTGACTTCTAATGGAGCTGCACTTCAGTTGTCTGAGTGTCACCCCGACCCTGCAGGTACAAACCATAGCAACGCTGTTTCTCTTCTCAAAAAAAAACACAGGCACTTTAGAATAAGAAGAATAGTTCCTTAGATTTATATAGCACTTTCCCGGACACTCCACTCCAAGCGCTTTAAAGGTCATGGGGATCCCCTCCACCACCACCAGTGTGCACTCCACCTGGATGATGCAATGGCAGCCAGAGTGCGCCAGTACACTCCCCACACACCAGCTCTCAGTGGGGAGGAGAACAGAGTGATGAAGCCAGTTCATAGATTAAGGTTATTAGGAGGCCATGACTGGTAAAGGCCAGGGGGAAATTTGTCCGGGGTTAATACCCCTACACTATTCAAAAAACACCCTGGGATTTTTAATGGCCACGGGGAGTCAGGACCTCGGTTTTACATCTCATCTGAAGGACGGCACCCTTTTTACACTATAGTGTCCCCATCACTATACTGGGGCATTAGGACCCACACAGACTGCAGGGTGAGCGCCCCCTACTGGCCCCACTAACACCTCTTCCAGCAGCAGCCTTAGCTTTCCCAGGAGTCTCCCATCCAGGTGCTGACCAGGCTCACACCTGTGAGCTCCACCTGGCTGCTAGCTGTGAGTTGCAGGGTGATAGGGCTTCTGGCCACACCACCTTTCTACTGTAATAGCATCTCAGTCTTTGCTGAAATAATAAAGCGACATTCACAGAATGTTACTGTATTAACATATGTACAGCATACTACTCTCTACTGTTTTACTGCCAAGCGCGTTGAGGTGATATATCGTGACAGCTGCGTTATAAAATAAAGATATTAAAAATTCCTTATTGGCCAAATATGTGTGGTACAATGTGGTGTACAATCATATATAATCATTACTATTAAAGACAAAGCAAATACGTCTGTTCTTTAAAGTAAACAAAACTGTAGAATTGTTTTCTAAACAAACCATTCCGTTTATTTTTTACAGGGCTGGAGTAAAATAAACGTTAATGAACGCTGCCTTTGTGGAATCAGGCAAGGGAGAGGATGCTACGAAACACTGTAAGACTGTAACAATGTCTGCTCCATAGCGCAGTTTAATTGCTCTTCCAATTCCTCTGCTACTGCTAATCCAGGACTATGATTCTCCTATCAACATTTTTCAACACTAAAATAAATGTACACACAAAACCTAGCGTATTCAAAAATGCTATTACAGCTGCTGTTAAAGCAAAATAGCCCTTTTTAAAACGCCTTACGAAATACATTTCCTTACGAAGTACAGTCATACTGTTTATTAGCTTCGTGCTTGATGTAAAGTTGTAAACTTCGGGTATTTTTTTCTTAGGATAGATGCCATTCACCATATAGTATTACTGTATGTCACACGAAACACTAGTTCTAGCAAGAAAGTTTGCGAGATTTGTTCTAATAGATTTGTTTTAATCTATTACTGTAATCGTTTCCACTGCAAACCTGTCTTCACTGTTGCTCTCGGGATATCCCCTTTAAAGCAACCTATTTGAATTTCAAATCGATGGAAATAATAAATGTTCCGAGTCATGAGATGACAGCATGGACAATAGGAAAATGTGTATGAAAATGCAACAGGTACTGTGTATACACAGGGACTGCAAATGAACACGATCGATTGAAATCCCACCTTCTGTGGAATATGATTATTGCACTGCAGTAAGCCTTCTTACTTCTTACCTGCCGACATGCCAAAAATGTCAAAATATATTGTCACGAATCCATCAAAGCGAGATCATAACTACTAAGACATGGTGTATTGGAAAAGGAAGGGTTAAACTCAACAACAACACCTTCGACTGTTATCAGTCAATGAATTACTGTCAACATTAATGAAAGATGAAGACTTTGTGACCACATCATTCAAAAAGCAGCTTTCGTAACGCAAGCACCAGTGTACCGTCATCTCTCACACAGCGCAGTACATACAGTACAAGGTCAATATCAAACCGCGGTTATCTCAACTTATTGGACCCCAAAGCCAGCAGAAATTCAAAGTTCTTACTAGTTAATTTCGGGCTCCCTTTTCGCTCGCTTTGAGGAGGAAGGTCTGCAAATTGCACCCGGTTCCCAGACATTTCCCACACCTTTCACGGACAAGCTTGCGCCGGGATCTTATATGTTAGGTTGTGCTTTGAAAGTGTCCGAAACTAAAGCAATGAATCAGTCTCGTTTAGGAAACGCCTTCTTCTGCGCGACTAGACATCTGCTTGTAGAATCTCCCTTTTCTCTCTCTCTCTGCCTTCAATTTTTCTGTCAGAGTTGCAGTTTCATTTCATGCCAAGACTGCAGTAGACGCACAGTCCCTGTCCTCCGGAAACAGCGTTTTTCACCTGATGGTATGGCAATACGCGGAGCGAACGGGAATGAAGGCATTTCAGTACTTGGGGAAGAGGGTGGCATTGTCGGAACAGGGATGTTTGAGTGTAGTGGGAAAAAAAAACTTCAATCTTCACATGACTGCGGGCATTACGTCACTACAGAAAAGGCACTGAAATATGATTGTGGGTAAAAGAAACTACATTTGGTATCAGTTTATTCCTATCTGTAACCGCCGTCTATAAAAAGGCACACGTTTAACGGAGAAAGCTTGTCAAATGTCATTTCCGTCCTGTAAACCCAGACTATTGAATTACTGAATTAGTCTTTTAGTGGGCTGTGCGTCAACAAATAAAGGAGCATAAAGCACTCTGTAGCTTTATTTTAGAATGTTATTTACAGTATGTATTTCAAGACATTAAAAAAGTGATCCAGCAATTACTGGAAGTTAAATGTGTGAGAGCTGACGACTGGGTGTCGGATGTTTCTCTCTTAAATTTTTATAAACTTGCTGTCATTCTGCAGTTCCGTTCTGTGCACTAAGCAGAATCTCAGTGAAAAGAACAGAGCTCTTGCTGGGATGGATTTCAGCTCCTTAGATTTCCGTTACAGGTATCTTATCTTTTTCTCACCGGGTGTGGCAACAGTAATATTAATAGTCATTTGACTGTATCCACTTAAGCAACTTAACTTTTTAAGGCCCTCTTATTATTGTAACATAAATATACTTATCACAGGTGGTTAATGTTAAACACATCACCTTAAAGTGATATTAACAGCATACAGTATTTACTGCATACTCTATATTGCATTTTCAGCAATATGAATTTCAGTGCTTTCATCTGATTGCTTGTCTATCGTCTCCTCTTTATAGGTTTACTCTCGCTGGTTGCTTGTATACTTGTATTCTTGTAGTACAGGACAGGACGGGTTAGAAAGGGCGCAGAGGTTTTGAATTTGGAAGAATCCTTCATGCAGATGAGAAAAATCAATAGGTGGCTCCACTACACCAGCTGCACCGCAAATCGTGATTCCAAGACATGCAGTTCATATACAAAATGACAGAGCAGCTGCTGTGTGAGGACCAGTATTCTTTTAGCTCACACAGGTATTGTGAATTTAATTCGAACAGTCTTGAAAAACATTATAGCCTCCTGCCCCCAAACAAAATTGCAGAGGGAAAATGACCACAAGCAAGGTTAAGTTTATGAAATATTCATGTGAAGTTTTTAGCTAAAATATCTGCAGATGTTAGTACTGTATTATATTTTCCTACGTTGTGAACATTTACCTTGTTATATATGAAGCTCTGAAATTTCTTCAAATAACCTTCTAAATTGCTCAAGCATTTTTTTTTTATTTTAGGGCTTCAACATAATCTCTTCTAAATTGTACAGGCATTAATAGAATTAAGATCGGCTCCAACTGTAACTTGATAAAGATTCTACAGTAGATGTCATTTTAAGAAAAGTACTTTTTGGCCTTCACATGCATCTAACATTTCATGTAGTTTTCCAGTTCAGCATGCCAAGATCTGATTTTGAAATGAATACAATTTTATTCAGTATTCCATCCCTCCATTTTCCAACCGCTTTATCCAATACAGGATTGCAGAGGAGCGGGAGTCTTTCCCAGGAAGCAACAGGTACAGGGCAGGATACACTCTGGACAGGACACCAGTACTTCACAGGGCAGGATACACTCTGGACAGGACACCAGTACTTCACAGGGCAGGCAGACACAAGCACACACACTCACACCAGGGCCAGTTTTCACAGCATCCAGTTCACCTGCCAGTACATTTTTGTACTGTGGGAGGAAACCAGAGCACCCAGAGGAACCCCACAAAAACATGGGGAGAACATACAAACTCCACACAGATAGGGGTTTGTCCTCAAATCAAAATAAATGGCAAAAATGCCACTTTATTTAGTGTTTCAGTCCCAACAAACAATATGCTTTGAATGCTTTGAAAAAAATGCAGATATAGATCACCTTACTGGCCCGGTATTCACTAATGAATCAATTTAATCTCCAAATAATTCCCTTAACCTTGTTACACGGTGATCTTTTCCAAACATTGGTATCATCATACTCTACGTTTTCTCCAGAGCTGTAGATATTTTCGATTCAGAAAGAGACATGCTCACTTAAATCTAAATGAGACCCTGCCAAAAGGAGACAATATACTGTGTATTTCTTTAAAAGCTAGTGACAGACCTGTTTCACATTTTTCTAATAACTATAATAAATATAATAGGAGCTGCATTTCTCTTTCCAGTACGCAATGGTAGTAAAAAACAATGACCTGACCTACTGCAGCACTGTTTTGTTATAGAGTAAAAGAAGCATGTGTGTACAGGAATTCTAGTATCTTTGTGATATTCCATGGGAGACCCAATGCACACTAAAGTTTAACATCTAAACTAGAATGTGATAATTAAACTATAAAGTGTGTGTTGCAGAATGTTTTTTTTTCTTTTCTCTTGTGCATGCAGAGACTATGGGGATTATTCACTTAAAGACATAACCAGCCGAGTTATAATTAGAGGACAGCGTGTCAGGCTAACTTTAGAATCGGGACATACACTGGTGGCCAAAATTATGGGGGAAAGGAAGTCGTTCTGAAATGCAGCAAAGAAAGAAAGGAGAATGATAAAGTACTAATTTATATGAAAGTGTTTTAACATTTTCAGAAGAAAACACAACAGCAACAGAAAGAGTTTGCTGGCACTATGAACATTTCTCCTCTAACACTTGCTTTCTAGACATAATGCAATCTATAGAAGTTATAGTTCTGTCAAACAGCTTTACCAGCAGGTGTCTGTTTGTTTTACCCACTTTGTTGTAGGTATCTACAATCTTTTCGATGTAGCATGACGTTCATCCCAGTTAGATTTCTGGAACCAGATTTCGGCTGGGTTATGTGTAGTAACCTACATTGATATCCAGACCTTTCCCTCTTCTTTTTGGTCACTTAGGTTTGGACTGTGTGTTGTGTGTCATTGTAATGTTGGAAAACGAACCATCCACTATCAAGTCATCTTCATAAGCATACTGTGGAACATACTGTATCACCCCCTCAATCTACAATAGCATTCTGATTTTCCAAACCATTCTGATGATCTGTTCTTTCTTCTCATGACTGTTTTCTTTTGCAGTTGAAAAGTTTTGTCACCTGTTGTTTGCTCTTGCAACTGTAATCTATTTATCTTTTTAACAATATTTATAATTCAGTGTTAACCGTGTGCTGTTTGCTCTGAACAAAGAAGAGACCTGGAATTTATTTCTTTTAAGATGAGTGCTACTACGAGAATGACCTCAAAAGACATATATTTATAAAATGTTCTCATCCAGGTGTAGACATCTTTGTGCCTTCTCTACTTTTGTTTGCATAGCAACTAGTTTTTCAGCATCTGTTGAGTGCACTCCCTTATGCAAAACCTTTTTTTTGCACTTTGTCCCACACAATTGTGAACGCATCATTATTTACGCAGAGGAAATAAAACAAAACTGACATACTCCTTAAGGGAAATCCTGCAGTAAATTCTCAGGTCATTTATGTCAGTAATCTGAATTTGCAATAAAAACTTTTGAAAAATAGTGCACACATTTTGAAGAATGAAAGTGATACGTGTGAGCTGTACATTTCCCAGATCAATAAAAACAATACAATGACCAGAGAGAGAAACCAGGCACTTAGGATGAGAAATACCGGGCTGTCATAGTTCTGGTACTGCACATATCAAGCAAGACAGGATCTGAACACTCATCTTCAACACCTTTTCAAAGGATTTCAATTGGCCAAAGCTGTAACAAATGCTGTAGTCATCATCATCAGAACAAGGAACAGCCCAATTAGTGACAAAACAGTCTGACGACTTCCAGCACACCAAGATTTATGGCCTTCAGTTTGCACAGAAGGGTTTGAAGATTATTTTCTCTGATGAATCAATGTTTAATGAGAGATTTGCTGATGGCCAACTCCTTGTCTATTGAGACCACAGAGAACGGTTTACATGGAAATGTGTTGTTGACTAAGATCAGTTTTGTGGACGAAGAGTGATCGTGTGGGGAGTTCACTAAATTTGAGTTTATTTCTAATCAGAATTGGCTTGTCTGTATATTTGCTGACCTTCAGGCAACATCAGCACTCTTATAGTAATGCACTGCCTGCTATAAGTTTAACAATTTTTGGGAAGCTAATGGATGTGGGAAAGAGTAATCCTAGAACTATTTTTCCACAATTCATCACCTCTTAAATCCCGTTAAGAATAGTGCCCCAGTAGAGTCTATGGTCCAATGCAATGGTTTTTCAGGGTATGTTCAATCACAGTTGATAACATCTTGAGTTAGATTGTATCTTGTGGTTGCACTTCCAAGAATAATTTCTGTATCTCAAGCTCAGTGTCCCTCACCTTGCAGAGTTTCAAGCAGTTTGTCCTCCGCCACTATCTGAAATGATCTCTAAAATTGAAACCCACTACCTGTTCCTTGGATTCTATTCCCACTGCCCTGCTGTGTTCCAGTTCTGGAGTTCTCTGCCCCATTGTCACGTAATACTGATGAATCATCGAGATCTGGAATTGGTCACTCAGCCTTTAAATTTGCTGTTATTATTACTCTATTAAAAACACAGAAATTAGACTTCAGCCTGCTCAGTCATTACCTTTTGACATCTAACTTACCATTTTAGAAAAGGTTCTAGAATAAAATGTTAAGTTGTAACCTCAATTATGTACAAATAATCTACATGTGTCTTCACCGTCTGGCTTCATATCAATGTACAGTAAAGAAACTGCTCTTGTCAGGATTACTAATGATCTGCTAATGGATGGTGAATTTTTATCTATTTTTCCTCTGGGCTGGACCTCAAAACTGTATTTTGATACTGGTGATCATACCATCTTGCTGAATAGATCACAAAGGGTTGCCGGAACTAATGGAGTTGCTTTGCTGTGGTTTAAAGCTTATCTTACTGACTAACTGAGAAAGCAATTTGTACAAATTGCTCATTGCTCCTCGGTGTGCCCCTGGTCACATCTGGCATCACTCAAGGCTGTCTTTTAGAATCTATAGGTTACCATTGGGTATGGCATCAAATTTAATTTCATTGTAGGTGAAACCCAAATTTCTGTTCCCTGTAACGGTCCAGGGTTTGGTCACAGAAGCCATATAAATACAGGCCAGATGAATAACTAAAGTGCAAAAAGTGCCCATTTACTTACAGTAGTTCTCACTTGCAAGAAAGACGAAAAGACCAAATATTCAACAAAAATTATAACCTATTGTTTCTCCAGAGAATTTTCTACTAGCAGTTTATTGGTACTGCTTTAATATAAACCAAGATGTGTGACAGCACACACACATGGATACACTTGCCACGAAGACTAAGACTAGGCTAGACTGACTGCAGCATCAGGAGACCATGTTAAATACCCAGCTCCTCTTCGTGGGCAGGTCAGGCTCCGGTTAAAGGTGTGTCAGAGTCTGCAACCTGATGCAAAATGGTTGGACAGGCTAGAGATAAGGACAGCCTTGTGAGGTCACAACAGGAAAGACAAGGACAAACAACATTGACACACGAACGCGTGAACTATACTTATTTTCAATAAGCAAAATATAATTACAAAGATGTGGTGTCCTCTGTTTACACTTCTCCTGGAACGACGAAGTTGAGACATGTAAGTAATAATGAAGGAGAGTACATGAGAGACCTCAACAGAGGTCCTGCAACAGGATCCCTTATGACATTCAAGCTCCGCAAGGCCTGACTTGTCACACTATGTAGATGATCCAAAAAAAACAGCAAAAAAATAAATAGACAAAACATTTTACTACCGAAACATGACCAGTGTTGCACTGATTGACTCTGACTGATTGACATATTGGCCCTGCAAGTGTGCCAAACTTAGTTTAACTACTGATTCAAGTTCAAGTGTCTGTGTGCCCTGTGATGGACCGGTGTCCTGTCCAGGGTGTGCGAATGTGTGTTTGTGTCTGTGTACCTTGGTCCAGAATTGAACCCAGGGCCCCAGCGCTGTGAGATAGCAATCCTGATCACTGATTTCAGTGCATATCTCATAATGCAACACATAAAGCTTGTTATCTTACATGCACACCAAACCTACCCAACTTAAAGTTACACAGGCGTTACTTTGTGCACACAATCATCAAGCACAGAACTGACCTCTAGGATCGCCAAATATATACCAGCTATACAATAGGCATGATGATACTCTGCACCATTCAGAGTCAAAGCCAATGCAGTGTTGTTCTGTCATGCTGCATCACTGAACATCTTTCCCACAGGTCCTTGGGAAAAGTCTGTGTTGGCTGACATGCTGTCAACTTCAGAAATGCATCAGGGGGAAAACTGGTCATGTCACCCTCATTACTAGCTATCAGTGATCCCAGCCAGTGTTCTTGATATCTGTTATGTCACTGTCAGTCCATGCCAGTGTAGACTGTGGTGGTTTCCTCTTGCAGAGGCTGGTTTACTGATGTTTAAAAGCAAGACACCTTTACTACCGCACAAGTCTAGACTGACTAGGGTTGTGTGACAATGGACATTAAAGGCTGGCATTTTGCGAAGGTCAGAAATATTCTTTCTGTGTTGCTGTTTAAACATACATTCTTTCCAAATAGGTTATTTTTCCTAATATTACATTTCTGGCAACAAAAAGGTCAGTTTGCATTGTCTTTATTGGGGTTAAAGCATGCAGAAATACCGTGTGCTTTTAAAGCTGATCTTGAAGAGAACGTGGTGTCTCTGCTTAGTCTCTGAACGGCCTTCTGTAAAAAACGTATTTCACAAATACACTGAAGTACACTGGGACGTCTTGCTTCCCTGCACTGTTGAATTGTATTGATGAACTAAAAGAATGTTTTTGGTGAGCGAATATTCTTGGAGTCATACAATGATTTCACCCTCAGTATGTGTTTTTATTGCCCCTTTCTATGTTTAATAATAATAATATTTCCTTTCGCTTATATGGCACTTCGCTGGATGGTCCACAATGGGGACTCCCCTCGATCACCACCAGCCTGGATGATGGGACAGTAGCCAGAGTGCGCCAGTATGCTCCTCACACACCAGCTCTCAGTGGGGAGGAGAACAGAGTGATGAAGCCAGTTCAGAGATGGGGGTTATTAGGAGGCCATGAATGGTAAGGGCCAATGGGAAATTTGATCAGGACACGAGGGTAACACCCCTACTCTTTTCAAATCCTGGGATTTTTAATGACCACTGAGAGTCAGATCTCGATTTTACATTTCATCTGAAGGATGGCGCCTGTTTACAGTACAGTGTCCCCATCACTATACTGGGGCATTAGGACCCACACAGACCGCAGGTGGGTGCCCTCTACACACTCCTGGGTCCAAACTTCTGGATCACCCCTGTGCCTGCTATGCTTAACCATGTCAATTGGCTTCGATCCTGCTTCGCTCCGACCTCGGTTTCTGGACTTCCCTTTACGCTCTGCTCTCCGATGTGGACTCAGCTTGTCTACTTGGGCTCGTATTGGGATTCGTACCTTCCTGGATTCTGACCTTTGCTTCGCTTGACCACGACTTCCTGTTTCCTGTGTTTGCCTGCCCGTTCCCACATACAGTATGCGTGTTTACTGCACACACCGCAGTGTCCATTCCCCTCGCCAGCCTCCCCCTCCACAGTTTACCTTACGACTCACAGCTGCGGTTTAAGTCCTACTCAAGGGGCGGTATATTACATGATTAACATTTTAAAAAGACCCATGCTGTGCTTTCCACAGTGTGCCAGCTGTGTATACTGTACATGAACAGTTAAAGCACAGATGTTTTATATAATGCAGAATGCAAGATAAGAATTGAGTTTGGGGGATTTTATTTCTTCAAAGCTGATTATTTTATATGAGCTGCAGCATATTACTACTAAGAAAATTAACTGCAGCTTGTGAACATGGCAATACTGTCACAAAGTGAAGATATAACATTCTTATTTGTATTAATTTTTCCTACATTAACCAACCTCCATACACGTCCTTATTGCACGCTGTGCGGAGCACATGCTGTCCTCCTGTCAGGTGGGAGGTTTAGGTGGCGACCTGCTGTAACAGTGTGGGAGTGGGCGGAGCCGCGGCGAGCACCGGTAACAAGTCAACGCCCCTCACTGAGGTGTGAGGCTAGCAGGGACCGAGAATAACACAAAAAGGGGTGAAGAATGAAACAAAAAGGCAAAAAGAAAAGTGTGCTGCTGTGCATCACAACCTCCAGGCTGGGCTTGCCCTGTTTAATGGGATCCAGCCTGGGAAAAAGAAGCCGCTTAGCACAGCAGTGACCAGACTGGACTTTAACGGGGTCCCCTCTGAAAGAGCAAGGTGTGTAAGACCAAAAACAAAATAAAAAACTAGGTGTGTGAAGAATATCTGCCTGCCCCAGTGAAAATAAGTGATGGGACAGGCGAAAATAATGCCTTACTCAGGTACAATCCTCTCCGGGACTGCTGGTGAAAAGATGCTCCCCTTCCGGGGGTGGGGGGGGTGTCCAGTGTGCCTTTATAGAGCCCTCACCGCTGCGGCCAGGACTGCTGGGACGACAACGGCGAGGCTCCGCCTCCACACTGGACACGCCCCCGGAAAAAGCCAGCGTGAGTCTTCAGCCAGATATCGTCCTCTGGCTGTAGGAAGATAGGGCCGTGCTGAGTGGCGTGCCGAGGGAGTGGTCCCAGGACGCTGGGTTCTGCTGAGGGACGCCTTTTATCAGTTCATTTCCTGATTTTCATGATTTCCATGAAATGACATCCGAGCTAAAGCACTGCAAGTCTGTGATGAGTATCCAGAGTTCAGGCTATACTTGCAAGTTCACAGTGCAACACTCGTGTTTTAACACTAAACATGGCATTTATCTCAACTGGTTTCCTCCACATATTTCTGTAACTGGTTTCATGCAAAGAATATGTCGATTATGTTATCTACACCCTCTAGATAGTGCAGGGAAGCATTAAAAAGGAAATCAAAATGCCAGGACGTATAATTTAAATATTGTGTAAATTATTGTCAGCATGTTATAGGAAAAATATTGCTGTTGCTCTGGAATCAGTCAGGGGAAGAGTCAGCAGATACCTACCAGGGCTTAAGGGAGTGTCCTACACACAAACGGAACTTTTTTAGTCTTGAACAGAGAAGAATATGTTACAACTACAACCTGACACAAGTGTTCAAAATCTTCAAAACCACTAAGTCAACCCAAGGGATTCCTTCAGAATAAGCAGCGAAACATCAGAGTGTTACAGTACCAGCATCCCGCCACCAGAGGGCACCTAAACTGCTGGTGCCTACCTCATCTACTCAGGTGAGGTGCAGATCAACCAGACTTTGTTCACCAATCCCTGTCCTCTTACATCACCACTCCTCCCCTCCCCAGCCTACGTAAACCCTGCTCTCTGTTCCAACTTTGCGCACTATTGGGTTTTACCTTGTGAGCTGCACATCTCTCTTTCTGTGGTATTCTCCCTGGGACTCCTTGGTTTTTGGCTTGACTTTTTGATCTCGATTTCTGGATTTTGTCTTGGGTATCTTATGCTTTGTCTCCATTTTGTCTTTTTGACCTTTTGCTAGTCTTTAGACCTCAACCTTGGATTCCACTGTTTATACTGTTAACGGGTCACTCGTGATCTCGTCACCCGCATAGGGTCCATCTCTTTGGAACTAGTGGGTCACCGGCGAAACACAGAGGACACATGTGGAAACTATGAGGAAATGCATTTAAATCCTGTCCTAACCATCAAATGCGTCAGTGAAATTTTCCTCACAGGGTGCACTTGACCCTTCGTAGACACTATCATATGAAGCTTGTCCACAGTACCCTCTGTGTGTGAGCCTTGTACAGGAGTCGTTGTTGACGGCTTTATACATGTTTCTGGAAATGTCCAGATGTGGTTAGGTTTTAGAAACAGACGGCTTCTCCTTTGCTTACTAATCTAAACAAGGACATTCCTTATTCCTCACCACAGCTAATAGGATGATAGCTCAGTGGTGGCACACTTCCTGCTATAACAGTCTTGAATCCGGCATCTCGAGATCGTTTATATGTAACTTTCTCCTGCTCGGGTCCATGTTGTCCAGGGTGACGACAGTGGAGGATGGCAGTCAGATCCTTATGGCACTGCGCTCCAATCACAGCTGTGTAAGTCTTGTCTAGGTGTTCCAGGAGGAGATACCACTGATGAACAGGACACAGTGTACACACTTCTGATACACCACTTTGTTTTGTTCTAATTGTGTTTTGGCTTTAAAATAACATTTTAAAACCACGGTCCACACCAAATTTTCTGGAAGGAAATACCACAGAGATGTAGACCACACAACAGTGAACTACAGTACATCTGTAAAGGCTATGAATGGAATGTGCTGGTTATGTAAGCTCTCTGTTGAAAATACAGTACGTCTTCAAAATAAGCCTGTCGCCTATGTGGTTTTCTGTATAAAATGCAGGTTAAAGTGGATATTTAGGCAAGCTATTTTGAGCTGATTTTAAATAAGTAAATATTTGCAGTCAACCACTGTGCTGCATTATAATTGACCATCCTTGTATTTATACAGTGTATTGAAAACGTATTCGCCCCTTTACAACAATGTCCCATTCTGCTGAATTCCAAATGCTGTATACACATTCTGTGAAAACACTGAATATTTTTAATCAAAAACTTAAATGGCCAAACTGAACACTTTTGTGGGTGAAAGTTAAATGTCAGCAAAAAACTTCAAAGAAAAACCAAGACACAAAATATGTTGATTGCATACAGCAAGTATTCACTCTCCTGAGTCAACACTTGCCTTCTGCCAAAGCCCTTTTGGCAGCAAAACAGCCGAGCCTTTTTGGAGATGTCTCCGCCAACATTGCAAAACCTCTTCACATTAGCATCCTGGTGTTTGCCCTGGAGTTCATTAGCAGCATGTAGTAGGACTGAAAAAGTGGGTGGGACCAATGAGACCAACTGTACAAGCTTGATTGACGACATAGAACATTGTGAAGAACCAACACAGGTATTAAAATGTGTAATAAATAATACCCATTTCCCTTATCTTAGTTCAGTCAATAACCTTTACTGCTGCATAAGTTAAAAAAGCCACTTTATACTAAAGATCAAATATTTCTACATATTTATTTTAAATATTAGGTCACGATGATGAATACTTAAGATTTTGGCAAGCACAGTAGGGATTATTTATGCTTTCCCTGTTGGATGACCGCCCTAGGGAAAATCTGTCATACTGTTCAGAAATTGAATTGTGGCGACACCTTTTAATACCTAGCATTCTTGTACACTCTGAAACCTTGCCCCTGGCAATTTTTAACATTGTGTTAAATGCTGCTGAGAAAGCAGGTGATGCAAAAAAATAAGTATTTTAATAAAATAGTACACGACAAACCTCCTGAACCTGAACACCAACATGAAGTGTGCCTCTGGGCAGGATTAAATTAGTTCTCAGCACATGCTGAAAGCCAGAAGGAGGTTTTACTCCTGTTTTTGTTTTTCAGTGTTGATGACAGCTAATTGTTCAACCATTCTGAATCTTTCTAACCCAAAACAACCGGGTCAATTTGCTGTGACTGGTCACAGTTTTGTTCAAGTCTTAGCTAGTGCCACCTAAAGCTGGTCTTCTTATTCGCACGTGTTACTCGTAGACAGATTTTACCTGGTAACAGTGTCGCTTCCATTCATAACTAGAAACCTGTCCATCCTGGTAAGGTTCACATCAAGCTGGAGTGTATCCTGGAAGCTTAGTTCACAAACTTGAGATAGGATGCAGGGCAATAAGCAAAGGGATGATTTCTCTCTTTCCTAGCATTAATCCCACATCAGCACGCCTGTCTCCATTTGGTGGTTTGAACCAAATCTTTGAGCTGACGTTGCCATTAACTGCGACCAAGAATACTCCAACCAGCACATCGCTCCGCCTGCCGTCTGGGGGGGGAGAACAAAGTAATGTAGCCAATTCATAGAGGGGGATTATTAGGAGGCATGGGAAATTTGGCCAGGATGCCAGGGTTACACCCCTACTCTTTTCGAGAAACACCCTGGGATTTTTAATGACCAGAGAGTCAGGACCTCAGTATTATATCTCATCCGAAAGACGGTGCTTGTTTTACAGTATAGTGTCCCCGTCACTATACTGGGGCATTAGGACCCACATGGACTGCAGAGTGAGCACCCCCTGCTGGCCTCACTAACACCTCTTCCAGCAGCAGCCTTAGTTTTTCCCAGGAGGTCTCCCATCCAGGTACTGACCAGGCTCACACCTGCTTAGCTTTAATGGGTTGCCAGTTGTAAGTTGCAGGGTGACATGGCTGCTGGCACAAGCAAAAGGATGATTTCAAACTGCCAAATTTCCCTCTGCATCGCATTACATACGATTATGAGCATTGAGACCTTGTCAAGTTGAAAATTAGGACCACAGATTTTCTAATGAGGCTAAAACGGTCTGGCATCCCAATACCCAACACACCATCTGTTATTCAAGAGGATATCACAAAGACTTGTGCAAACATGTTACTTGCGAAGGATATTATCAGAGCAGGAAATTATTTTAGCTGTGCAAAGAACTTTCCATCCAGATATTTAAGAATGTCTGATGCACTAACAACTTCCTGCACAAAATGTTAGCTTATGTCATCCGCGCTGTGTGCTTTCCATTCTTGGATATAAAATGCTTCTTGCTTTTGTACAAACAAGACCACCAGCATGATTTAATTAAATCAAAGCATCCAACTTTAAGAACCCCATTCCCTTTTCCACCTGCCTCCCATAATTAACCTCTCCATGGAACAGTATTTTGACAAGGCAACAAAACCACAGACACACTAAGACCACTAAGAAACTGGAGTTGAGATCTGTGGGTGAGAACACATACAGTATAGCAATCAACATAATTAAAATAATCCACATGTGGGAAAGTAGATTTGAAAAATAAAGAGGAGAGAGTGTAACAGAAAAACATTCAACTGTGTATGAATCACGATTGCTTTACTTTTGGGGTTTTCAGTATGATATTGACAATATTATACAAGGTCTTTCCTATTGACTCTAAAGTATATCTAAAGTTCAAATAATGGTAAGTATGTTCCTGTTCCCTGTTTAAGGACATGATTATTAATGTGTTTATTATTAATATGTCATTATCGTTTATACAGCACTGTACACCCAGGGGATGTTATACAAATTTAACCTTCATCCATGTTATTGGAGCTGTTTGGCCAAACTCAGGTTCTTGTAATCAAGGAGAGAAATGTTGTCTGAGCAGAGCAATGAGACAGGATATGTGTTTAAGCAGTTATTGACTGTACTTAAGACACTAAAATCTAAGGACAATAGCATTAACAACACAGTGGCTGTGCATTTTTACAGTGTTTAAGATTTATTGAAAAGACGTTTTAGATCATATGAAAAGATGCAGATACAGTGGTCAGTGCACAAGAGAGGAGGCAGTGACGAGATATAAGTAAAAGTTGAAAGACGTCTTAACTAACCAATTCCTTAACGAGTTAACATTTTTTAATCAATTACAGTAGCTCTGCACAAAACAAAATGGGAAAAGCAGAATTCCCAATACAGTGAATAAGTGAATAAAATAAAATGGTGAAAATAATACATATATATATAATTTGCTTGGTGCCACTTAGGTTCAGTGACTTCAGTTGGACTGGGCTGTGTATCGTCTGGAAAACGAGCAATGCGAATTTTCCTTTAATCAATCTAAAGCGAACAACATGTTCTCAGGAGAAATCAAATGACAGTGACAAGGAGCTAGAGGCTTAACTGTGAAATCAAGTGACTGGTTTGAAAGAGATTAATACCTCCTTTCAAGTAAGCAGTCGTATTATTGTATTATCGAATTAAATGTTCTGTTTATGACTGTGTTCACTTTTGTGAGGGGTGAGAATATTCAGTTGTGTACCTTTCAAATGTTGCTTGCAAGGCACCAAGAACAAACAAGTAATCTAAAAAAAGTACATTTAAAAATTCTGTGCTGCTTGTGGCTGAGAATGCACCTTTTCTACAGAATAGAGAATTACTTCAAGGAAATTTCCTGAGTTAAACAGACACTGGGTTTCTTTCATTTGATCCATTGGAGGAATCACAGAGCATAAAATAAAATCAAGAGTTAAATCTTTATAATATTTCTTTCAAGTTTGTTATTAACCTTCCAGATAATATCGCAACTGTATCGTAAGCACTGGAAATTACAAATTGAACTCAGAGTCTGTGGTTTGAATATATTTTCAGTCTCTTATAGTTACCCATGTGAGTATTTTTGAACAGGTGCTTTCTGTAGACCAATAAACAAACAGTTTGGAAAAACAAACAGTTGGTTTGATATTATGGCACATCACAGTACCAGTTAGTTTTCTGAAATGTCATAAAGCATCTACAATAATTATTCAAGCATTGTTATTTTTCTTTTTCATAATCTTTAAATATTACACATTAAGTCCATTTAGGTGTATTTATTATCCTGATTATTTGTAATTTCTTCCATTTCCATAGTGCTTCTCAAACCCAAAGGACCTCAAAGTGCTTTAAGTGTAGGAGTGGATCCACTTCATTCAGTACTGAAGGGCAACTCTCACCTGTGTGACACACAGTGGCTGTTGTGACACCAACAGCCCAATCACACAGAGTTTCAGGTAGAGAAGTGAGAAACTGCTTTGACAATTTTGTGAACTTCATGCAGGCCGGAAGTCTTTTATAGTGGAGCAGAATTCAGGCTGGAAACCAAGGTTAACAACTCTTCCAAAAAGGCTAATGTGGCCTTGGTTTAACTTCTTGTCTGACATTAATCACCACTTGCCGCACGGTGTCTCTGGTTACACGGGGCCACTGGTTTTGAAATTCTAGTCTGGAGATTAGACTGTCCTTCATCACAACTCGCTCTGGAATCCAGCCAGAGAAGAGCAACCGAGTACATTCCTGGGCTCAAAGGAATGTCCTCCACAGACATGGTAAAAGAACCAAGGATTGTCTTGGACAGAGAAGATGATGAGGGGAGCTGATTTGTGTATTCAAAGTCCAACCTAATCAAAAGGCGTCATCAAAGTCAATCCTACAGATTTCTTTAAGAATCAAGAGTGATGCATGAGCCAGAGGACACTAATGGACACTATGCGGATCTGCATTTAAAATTGAGAATAGGGGGCACTTCTTGACACAAACGTTTGCGGGAGTTTACCCAGCCATGTCCTTGGATCCAAGTCCTTGGATCTGTGAGCTGCTAACTACATGTGTGCTTCGTGGTCAAATGGCCTCTTCTCGATAGTGTTCTTACAGTGTGCAACACCATCCTGATTTTCCATGAAGGCCTCCCATCCCGATCCTGACTAGCTTTACTCAGCTTGCGATGTCTGGTGAAGGCTACGAGGAGATAAACACTGCCGCTACACAGGACTGTGTAAAGAGTAAAGTTTGGATGTTGCTGTATGGTATCATCTAGTGAGGGCAAACACGGAATAACAAAAGGCAGATGCTGTAATTACTGTTGAATTTTTTTCTGAGATATAGAAAAGCAGCTCATTGCACAACATTCAGTTTTAGTTCCCATATTGAAATCGTTTAATAATGTTTGACTAATTGTTAAATACTCTGGCAAAAAATAATTAATACACAGAGCCTTATATTAAAAAAACACCATCACTTACAAGCCCCTAGGAGGCAATGAAAATACAAGTGCCTGAGTGTTTTAAATTTCATATTCATAACAACTGGTGGGAAAAAAAAGGTGCAAGAGTTTCATGGAATATGATGAATATCTATCAGAGTTTACTTGATAAGAACACTCTAAACTGAGCTATATAACTTAGATTCTGGTGACCTTTTGAACTTCACATCGCCCCACTACACCACAAAATTTATTTTATATTCTCCTGGTGTTTATATAGATAGGATGCATGTATCCAATACTTTATTTAATGTTCACTAATGTATTCATTGTTGTCCTCGTTTCTTGCCCAATTAGAATTAGACAGTATAGTACACAATTAGGCCACTGTAACATTGATTTCCTTTCAGAGTATTGACTATCTTATAGGAAATTGGGTTTCTCAACATGAATGTGTGTGTGCAGGAGTGGAAATGATAGCTTTATAGAGTTTTCTAACCACACATAAATTCAAATTCCAATGTTTAGAACATATTTGGTTAATTTGGATGGTGGTGGGATAAAATAAACTGTAGTTTTGGTTGTGTGCTATTGGGAATTTTGTGGGATGCGATTAGAAATGTCCTTTTCAATTAAAGGGCTTGTCCCCTCCTCCGCACTGTCATTCTACACATTGATATGTCTTTCATAGCTTGTTTTTCATAGTTTTCCTATAATTAACGTGGTCAGTGTGTGAGTACATACAGTAGAGTATGTCTGGCTTCAGAGTCTTTGTTAGATAATTAGTCATAATTAAAAACACAAAACAATCTGTTAGTGTATTCTGTTAGTGCAATCAAGCAATGTCAAGTACACATGAAATTAAAAACCAGAGTAATATCAAACACAATTAGTGACATTATTTGTATCTGGGAAATATGATGCTGTGTGTCAAATCTTTAAAGAGCAGCTCATTCTGGTGCAAATTGATTTTTCTGATCACAAACCCATAGTGGGAGTGGGTGGAAATAATCCCGGGGTAGGAAACACACACTGTAACGGGAGCCAGTCCTGACTCCTGTGCAGTTGTGTAGTTCAGGAGCCTGTGCAGACTGTAAAATCCGGAAGTGGCTGGAAAAGGGCTACGGGGAAAACACGGTGAGGAGTGGAAGGGATGGCGAACAGGGGGCGGTGCCAACAGTGAATTCATGTGCAAGGGGGGAGCGCAGGTGTAGTGGAGCTCGTTTGGGCACGGTGACGTCATCGTCCTCCCTGCGCGTAGCAGGGACCTCAGCCGCCTGGGCTGGGGGAGGTCTCCTTTAGCTCACTCGGCTGGTTCCCTGTTGCGTTACGCCGGAGTCCCAGGTTCGCGCCCAGGTGTTGCGGTACGAATCAGTGGGGTGGAGCGGTGAGGGCACGAGCTTCACGCAGAACCGCCATGGTCACACAGGCAATTAAGTCCAGTGTAGGAAATCCGGGGCGCAGTCCAAAAATTCAAAACCAGGAGGACCATCCAAGACAAGACGATTAAAATCAGGAACAGGGACAAGGAAGTAGGAAATGGAAAACGGAGTGACGAGGCCAGGCGCTCTAGGCCCCGGACTCAGCAGGTCAGGACGCCGATCGGAAGCCTAAGCTTTTAAGCCGCGGGCGTAGGGCGACTTGATGCTAGGCAGGCCACCGGGCGTCTGTCTTCCAATGCAGAGCTCCGAGCTTCCAGAGCACCGGGTTTAAATAATAAACGGAACAAGGGGCAGGTGGACGTGATAATGAAACTAAAATACAAAAGGGACGGAGCGCCCTCTAGAGGAAGGATGACGATCGTGACACACGCACATAGACAAGGCTGGATTCCAGTTAAACTAGCTAGTGTGCTCCCATGCCTCTTCACAGGAAATAAGGAGAAAACACTGGAGAAACTAGACTCCCCAGTCTGACATCAGACAGAATACGCAAAAGCTGCAAGATATTTTATTATCCTAACGCTTTTTATTTCACCTAATAGAAATACTCCAGGATTTCATATGTTTTTTTTCATTAACAGACGAGTCTTAATATGGATAGGAAATAAAAGATACACTTTAACACAAATGGTTGTATCTAAAGCATGTACGGTATGGTTTTCCATGCCAAGAAAAAATGGAAAAACTGCCTGATTCCACAAATTTCAACAGTGTTAACTCCTAGATGGAAAAAACAGTGTTAACTCCTAGACAGTAAAAAAGCTGTGGTCATCTAATAAGTAATAAAGCTTTTTAGCTCATTTAAATTGAGGTCTTCTGACATAATAAATGCATTCACTCCACAAATGGAAGATAATTAGACTTTCTTGCGGAGGTGATTAGTTTTAATCAGTTTAAACGGCACCTGTTACTGTTGATATGTAGCCTACTAACATGCATTGCTCACTGCAGAATACTAATTTCTGTCCACCTTTTTTCCACTGCTGCTGTTGGTGAGAAGAATGCAAAAGGCCCCAACGCAAACCTTAGGGTGGAATAGAGCAAGCCGGAAGTTAACAAATTGCACTTTGATGTCTTTGATGGTCATACCTGAAAACACACCTGAGCATTACCAAGATACACGCTAGGTGGCTCGGTCTCTGGATTTGGATTTGCAGTAAAATGTTTGCTTCCTGATAAAACAGAAGGAGGAAGTGGGCACGTGCTATCTGAAGAAAAAGAAATCGCAGCTGTATTTAGATGATAGTTCAGTGGAGCCGTTTAGTTTCACTCAGGACCCAAGAGCCCTTTCACACAACAGGGCTTTATGGCATTTAGCAGAAACCTTAGTATGTTTCTGTTGGTTTTTTTTTAACTTCAATATCATACCTGGTGCAGTTTCTCTTTGTTTTCCTTTTTTGTGAGGTCAAGTGCATTAAGATATACCTTTAGAATATACATGAGGAGGTAACTGGAAAATGACCTGAATACCATCTTGTCCTTGTACCTTCTTTTTTTCCTTGCAGAGCATACAGGTACATCAAATTGTATGATATACTGTATACCTAGTACATATGTAATTACAGTGTATTGGTTTTAAACTTTATACCATTATTCGACTGTCTTCGATGCATCTTCTGGCTTATATAATTTATGCTTAAGAATGCTTTACTCAGCAATGAGATGTAAACCAGGAAGTCTTTTGGAATTATTGCTTAAGGTTGTGGACATTGTGGAATTTGAGATGTGGAGTTTTTTGATGTTCAACATCTGCCTGAACCTCTCAGGGAATGATAACTCTTTAATTGTGAAAGCTCGTGAGCGTAACGCCAACCATTTTTTATCCCAAATTGGCGAATATATTCAGCAAACGCTGCTCTGTAGTGTCACATCCCCCAGGTTAACCGGTGTCCTACAAAATGAAAAGTGCCAGCTCTTTGCAGCACAGGGTGACTTTTCTTATCATGAGGTATGCGTCTTGATTTTGTGGATTCAGCAAACTCTGCTGTGTTTCAACAAATCTTTTTTTCTAATTTTATTGAGTTCAAAGCACACCACCTGCTTACACATGCTGCATTGGTGTTTCAGATTTGCTCTTTATCTTTCACGATCTGAACAGTGTGACAGTGCCGACTTCGGCTTATTCTAAATATCATCATTGTCTTTAAGGACACTTTCTGTTGAACGGGCTATTGGAAAAGCTCATTTATCACATCATCACAACAATGTCAGTTTTTTTGCACCTGAACATACTTAGATAACAACCCTATGTTATTGAGCATTTTTTAGGCAGTTAGTGAAAGGAGGGAGGCAAGAGGCTTTATCACCCTTTGATTTACAGCAGGGGAGGAGGAGGGGGTAGGAGATGAACAGACAAATGCTGCTCCTGAATGATTCCAGGAGGGAAGAGTGCAAGCAGGGCCTCTCAGTCCTTTTATAGGGCTTTAAAAATGTGGGAAGGAGGGAGTCAGAACGGAAGGGACAAGGGGCACAGGAACAGTACATTCCGGGTAGGAGCTAAGTTATCTTGTATTGATAAATTTAATTGAACTCAAAAATCTAATATACCGTAGAAGCTTTGACTTTATAGTAATAATAATAATAAAAAACTTTATTTTACATAGTGCCTTTAAAGGTGGCTTCTCAAAGCGCTTTACAGAATGACAACAACAATAAAAAATACACAAGATAAGCACGATTAGATTACACAGTGAGAGGAGACGGTAGATGGGGGGGTACTGAATACAGTAGGAGCAGGGGGGTAAAGAACAGGTAAAGAACAGAACCAGTTCAGTAAAGGCTCTGCTAAAGAAGAAAGTTTTTGAGTCTGGATTTGAAGGACAGAGAAGGTGACTCTCTGATAACCTTGGGCGGAGAGTTCCAGAACTTGGGGGGATAACAGGAGAAGGCCCTGTCACCCATAGAGTGTAGACGGGCTTGGGGGACAGTTAGGAGACCAGAATTAGAAGAGCGAAGGTGGGGAGTAGGGCAATAATAGCTCAGACAGGTACCGAGGTGCCAAGCCATGTAGAGCCTTGTGAACAAGAGGTTTTTGAAGTCGACATGAAACCCGACAGGAAGCCAGTGCAAGGACTCCAGGATAGGAGTAATGTGATCACTTGCACTAGACCTGGTCAGGATTATGGCTGCTGAATTTTGGACATACTGGAGTTTGTTCAATGTGGATTTAGAAACCCTAGTGATTAGGATAATACAGTAGCCGAATCGGGAGAAGACAAATTTGTTGACCAGCTTTTCAGCCACAGTTAGTGATAACATAGGACGTAGTCTAATGATATTTCTGAGGTGAAAAAAAGATGTTTTGACAATATGTTGCACATATGGGTCGAATGTCAAGCCGGTTAAAAGAGCAGGATCTACTTAAGAAGATCCCCAGATCGACTGGTTATTTCAAGTTTGCTGAGCAGGACCCCGATCCCCAGTTTACGGCTAACATTGTTAGCCTGGGCACAGTCTACATCCACGCCACTCATGAGGACGAGCAGCTCCCGCAACGGGATCAAAGGAACATGAGTCTGAGGCAGAGCCATCTGAAACGCCACCACCATCTCCACAAGACCAATGAGCCGTGTCCGAGCCGCCGACATGGCTGTTGCACCTGCTGCCGTGGAGCTAACAGAGGCTACAACAGCAGCTCCCACTTCCTATAGCTCAGACCCAGCATGCTGGGGTACAATAAATGATAGTTGGGCATGTCCTGCTGTTCTTGAAATAATGCGCTCAGACAGGGTGGTCATTGGTCTCTGCTGTGCTGATCTTGTTGTGTTTCGTCGGTTTTAAAGTAAGCGTGCGCATGATTTCTGTTGTCAGCTCGCAGGCTGGCTGTGAATCTGATTTATTGGTTGCATTGCTGTACTAGCATTACAGGCTGTTGCAGTGTGTGTGTATTTGGGCTCCCTGTGTACGTGTGTCTTCCCTGCTTGTGCTGCGTGACATTCTGTTTGAATCGGCGGTAGCAGCTCTTACTCCGAACGCGTCACTGAATTATTACAGTATTTTCTCTCGCTTTTTTCCGGTAATGGGCTGGGTGAGGGAGGGTACACAACGTGTAGTCTAGGGGCCTTTGATCACCTTAATCCGCCACTGGGTGCCAATAAGCATATACCCTTTATCTTTGGGTTTATCAGTCAAAGTGAGGGTAGATGTAAGTTACAGTAATGTAAACTGAAAGGGGGCTAAAGCAATAAAGCTAATTGGTGCTGTTTAACAGAAGTTCAAGAGGTGGTCAAAGCCTAATCTTGTCCTTCTGCTCTCCAACTGTACGTACAGATACTCGCTGACTACCCGTAACCCGAGCAACCGCGGCCGCCCCTCCCCTCTTCCGTTCTTCCCGCTGTTTCTTCCCGTTTCCGGTCGACTCCCCCCGACAGAAAACGAGTTTAAGAAAGTTTACAAAATGAGAAGACGCCGTTTGTCGCCCTTTCTTATGTCCTTATGATTTCAGATCTCACTTTTTTATCCCCCAAAATGAGGTCAAATTATAATCACATTGATCCCAAGACAAGACAAAACCGAATGGAGAAAGTTGAGAACTGCCAACGAGTCTTGCTGGTTTGGTTTCAACAACATGCCTTAGGCTCTCGTAAGTCTCGTAAGCTGTGAAGAAGGCAGCTCCAGGGATCTAAACACTTGTGCAAAATGCACGATGGCAATACTGGACTGTGCAGGAGTTTCTATTATTTTAGTCAATAAAACCCAAAAATGTACCTCTGGTGCCCTCTGGTGAAAACACAATTGTACTGTAGCTTTGGTCTTGACTGTTACATGAAAGCATTTTGTGGTTTTGTTGACTGGTTTATTCAGTTTTGTTTCCATTAAAGCTCTTTTTCTCACGCTCATTCCTGTTATTTAGCCCCCTAATAAAAGGAAGCCTGTTTTTTTAATCCTGTAGGTATAAATCAACAAACTGCCGATGTATACAAACCTGCATCTGCATGGCGTGTTTATGTACCACTACGGGACTCACAATCAGTCCGTATGTTTTGGAAAGCATAAGAGTCATGTGTTTTTTTCCACATTCACAATACAAAATTGCGTTATATATCTGCATCAATTAAGCTTCAGTTGATATCAGCATAGGAGATCGTCAACTGCAGATCCCACAGGGTTAATATGCTGTGAATGTTAAAGCCTATTATAATTGTCCTACTCCACGTCTTTCATTTTAAGAATGGATCATATGTTCAGCTTGTAAGATATTTAACAATTGCATTAGCCTGTAATAACACAGATTATTCTTTCCACTCGGCTAATACAATTGCATGTCAGAGATGTGCTTTGTAATGTGCAATAATAATTTGAAATATGACTTTGTAGCAAGAAGAAGCATTCAAAAACATTTTAAAATACAACTGAACAATACAAAAAAAAATCCAAATGTATTACCACAGTGGAGACAACGTCTCTGTCGTTATCAAAAAGAAATAGGTTAATTTGATGCTGGATTAAATTGTATTAGCTATATAACAGATACATTCATTTTTAACCACTAGTTATATTACACAAAATTCTGTTTTGGGAGTCATAACGAGTACTTGGCTTCAGGCCTAATTCCACTTTTGCTGCTAGAACTAACAGCCAGACAGATTGCTGACCTCATTTCTGGTACAGGATGAATGGTGTGGTGATTTACACAATGAGGATCGAGGATCGAGAGCATTTCATTTTGTTGACGATGGTTGTAGTAGAATTAGCCTATGTGCAGGGTTTGCAAATCATTCATAGATTTATAAGAAGAAAATACTTGTGAAGTCGCAAAAAAATATTTTAATTCACTCCTTGAATGTCTGAATGATATTTTCTCCAAATTAACTGATCTGTAGTCAAAGAAAGTATATATTTTTCTACTAAACTTTTTTTTTACAATTTTTAATTATTGTTGGTGTCTGTCAATATTTTTGAATACTTTTCACCACAAGGTGGCAGTGTGTAACATAGAAATTATAAGGAACAAAGTGCTTTAGTTAATACTGTGTAGTGTAACGTATACTGTACATCATTTTATGTGAACAATATACATTTGTATTATTGAATCACGACTATTAAAAGTTTTAGCAATCTGAAAAAACTATTTCAGTAGATTCATTGATTAAGGGTATATACAGTTTTGAGTCTAGCATACACACTATAGACATTTGCTAATAATATAATATGCACACGATACTGACAAGCACTGGTCTGTTACTGAATTATTTATGTTACACAAATTTTTCAACGTGTTTCAACATTTTCTTGTTTCATTATTTTTGTGTATCACACGTCACGGTCAAGATGTTTGATTTTCAACATGTAATTGGGAATATTAAAAATGAAAATAGTAAATAATATTATGAAGCAGTTCAAGTAGGTAGCTGTGTCAGCATGTTTAGTCTGCAAAGGAACAAGTTAAAGGTTTATTCCAGCTGAAAAGAGAAGAAAGGAAACACAACGTTTCAGCTGTGGAGGCGAAGAAGGCTCATTGTGTTTCCTTTCTTCTCTTTTCAGCATGGAATAAACCTTCAACTTGTTCCTATATAATATTATTACTTCAAGACATGTTCCATTACATATTCTACAATAATATCTAGAACACAACCTTCTTTACCATTCTCCTGCATATACAAAACGTTTAAAGGCCAAACGTTCATACAAAGTTCATACAAATAAAATATCCGGAAATCACTCTTAGTTCACACGCTCTCATTTGGTCCATTTAATGAGGGGACCATAATTGTGAAATTTTTCGTCATTTCAGAACAGCACAGTGACCTGGGACCCTGTATTGTAGGGGATGAGCTGATAAGCTCAGGGTCTACTTGATCAAAAGTCATCTGTCTGCCAGGTGTTTTTACAGTCTTGAATTTCATCTGGAATCTTTTTGAATTAACTTTTCAGTTTCTATGGTGTTTGCTAATCCTCCTGTTCTTGTATCATCTGTAACTGTGACTATTTTACTGAATGTACCGTAATCTAAATACCTGTTATCAATTAGGTAGAACAGCGGTCCTTATACAGATACCTGTGGTAATAATTAATTACACAACAGCAGTTTCACCCCTTCTCTGTATTCTCGGTTTTCTGTTTACCAGTTCTCAAATGCATTCATTGCCTTGAATGTATCTGCCACCAGCAATTAGATAATGAATCTATCATGAGGAGTTAAAATTTGAAATAGACCGTGCTATAAAAACGTGTGAACCAAATTGATATTAGATTAAACATGAAAAGGTGCTGAATAGCTAGGAATGGGGATTGTAATTGTTTCCCTTCTCAATCCCCTATCCTAATGAATTCTTTGGCATCTGTTTAAAAAAAAGGCACCTGTTCTTCAGAAATATGCTTTACAAACTGGTGATCAATCCATATGGCATTTACCTTACTCATCACAAATGTAACTGGGTTTGCATTTTCATAAATTGTACTCTTAGTCTAAATATATAAACATCCTCTTTATAAAGATGATGACAGATATTAAAATGGAAGGAGTGGTTTTGAAAAGGATGATTATCCTTCCACAGTCATAATTCATACTGAATCTATTAAGCAAGTTACATTCTTTAGCAGTATATTCCAAGATATACAGTTTAGAATCAGTATATCTGGGAATGTACTGACGCTAATCAGTCTTTGAAGACACATGTTGACTTTATTTGTAATAAAATTCATCAGCGAAAAATAATTTCTTTGCAGGGTACAGGTTTTGGTAATAGTCATCAGATTCTGTTCATGTTTTTTTTCCAGTTCTGTGATATAATGTGTAATACAGTATGGAGCAGCGGTTTGGTAAACAGTCTTTCTTTGCAATCAAAAAGCCAAGATGTCCAGACTCCTGAGGAGTGTGTTTTAAGATAGCAGGGCAGCCACCTGAGCAGAACTTCCCAACTGCTTACATTAAGAGTGCAGTTTGTTGAGACTGTGTCTTAGTATCTCCTCTAATCCTCCACACGTGCTGCATGAAGCATATGAACTCATGCCTTCAAACAGGTGTTTTAGAGTTGCTCAAAGCAGACATATTAAAATGAGTAATTGTTTTATCCCATACTCAATCAAATAATGGTTTATGAGCAAATGCAATCAGTGGATTATGTGCAAAAGTGAGGGGGTGATGTGGAATTATATGAGTTTAGTGTAATTGGGGTGGAGGTGTAAATTTACAGGGTTCTGATATAGCTGTGTGGATTCCTGTAGGATTCACGTGAAATGAATATGCATGTGTTGATTTCTGTTATGCAATTTATCGATAGCAATATTCTGTTTTTTTATTCTTCCTCTCACCATCTATTCATCACAAGTCAAAGTATTTCAGCCTTTTCAAATTTTGCTCAAGGTTTCAAACTAATTTTACTGCTTTAACAGAATTTGAATAAAAGCTGTCGTAACCTACATTGCTGATATATTAAAAAAAACATTACTAGTCAATGTCTTCTTGCTGCTCTTAGTTCAATCCCATATGCAGTGTTCTATTTATTTTGAATGGATTGTTTATTTGTAATGTTTGTTAAATAACATAATGTAATGTAAGTTTCTTTCTGCATGAAACATAGCTGCTTTGATACAAGACAAATCTCTGAGAAATCAGACAGTGAAGTATTATCCTATCATATGATGTCCATATGTCCTGGAGGCTATAGGGCATTACTATAGCTTGAGTTGTTTCAATTGCACTGCATGTCCATTAGGGGGTTCTACGGAAACAGACAAAGTTAGTCTAGATGCCAAGTTTTGTTTAATAAAAGTTTTTAATTAATTTCAGTTCACACAGAGAGTTACAAAAATTCCTGCAGCAGTAACTGCCATTAAGAGACACATTTAAAGACCGTGCTACAAAACACACTCCAAAGAGTTACTGTGCATGGCTGTAAATATCTTTACCTTTTCTGTGTCAAAGTATTTAAAATGTCAGATCTCTTTCTCTCGTCCTGTCAGCTGCAATTAATGAATTAAAGTGTAACAAAGGCTGGCCTAGCCACACTTCTAAGATATCTGAGGGACTAATATCAATTAGTGACAAGTGAATGACATCTTCTCATGTTTTCCCAATTAAGGAAACACATTTTCCAATTATTCTTTCAGTTTCCTGTAGTTCTACACTGACCCATCAGTACTGCAAAGCTAGGTCTGGTAGTTACAATAGTCAATTAAATTTAGTGTGACAGCCTGCTGAAGAAATTGTTCTGATGTAGGACACGAGGGGCCAGGGAACTTTGCTGGCCGACTGGCTTGGCATAGAGAATTAAGGAAATCATTCCTCTGTCAGCAGGGGCTTGGTCTGGGGGAATTTTGTGCACACAGTCCTGATTTACAATCTGGGGTCTGTAGCTGCTGAAGTTGGCTTTTGTATTGTGTGAACATTCTGCTTGACCATTAAGAAAAAGTGGCTTTCGTAAATACTCCAAACCTTTTTTCATGGAGGTACAATTAGTGGCGCATTCTAGTACATTTCTGCTTGTACTATTAAGCCTTTAGCTACATAGTAGCTCCTAGAAATACATATCCGACACACATAAGTGCTACAGTCTCCAATTAAGGACAATTGAGTGAGCAGAAATGTGTGCAAATCCCAACTCCGTGGTCAATTAAAAATAACATCACCTGTAATAAACGTCCCTCAAAGAGAGAGAAAACTAAAATTAACATTGTTTGGTTTGGTATGGGAAGGTCTAATAGTAGCAGACCTGCTTAAAAGCTAGCCTTATATAAAGGTCTCCCTTAGAATGGGATTGATCTGAAACTTTAACATGAACAGGTATAGTTAGCAAGCGGGTAGCCATTAGACTTAGATGCAAGATTAAGATGCAAGTCACTTAATCTTGTTAAGTTACCATTTAAAAACCTAAAATGGTAAAGACATACACAGGCGAGAAGAGATAAAAATCATCTTAATATTCTTTTGACTTTGTGTCTGTCATAGATTTTGAAGGTTGTTTTACTAAAACTGTAATTTGTCTGATGGTGCACTAACAAAATCACTTTGGCCCTTGTTTCAACAGTTTTAATTACAATATTGCTTCATATTTTGGAAGCATTTTATCATCCATTTAATATTTAGTTCAAATGATATCATTTTTACCATTTCAGGAGTGTTATCAATATTAAAAAACAGATATTATATTCAATATAGCAAAAATAAAGTACACACAGATGTTGTATGCAGCACTGCCTACCTATCAAGCATGGTACAATAAAATCATTTCATTACATGAACTCTTGTGGGTATTAATGGGTGTCTTTCTGGGTCAATTTCTTTTTATTTTCCTATGGATCTTGAAATTACAGATTAAACTGTCATTTTCATCTCCCTTATGTTACTACTTTAGTTTTTTTGGTACTTCTGCACATCAACTGTGATCTCGAAAATACATGTTTAAAAGTATCTGAATATAAGCCCCAGTGCTCTTCCAGAAAATGTGACATTGTTCTTGGCTGCAGATGGTCTATTGTTTGGATGTACTGAGGCTTAAATGACTCTGCTCTGTAGTATCTAAAAGGTGCAGCACACTACTGCTATGAAACATAAAACAAATAGTGTTATTTATGAGATGTAGTCCTATAATCGCTCTTAGACATGCATTTTACTTTACACTAAATTCCTGGTTCATTTACAACACAGGATGGAAAACAAAGCAGTTTGTAACTGACTATTTATTTCTGGCTACTGTGATTTGACAGTGTCTCTAGTTTTACAGTTCACCTACTACAGAACGCTAATTGTCCAATTTGTAAATGAAGTGTCCTTTAATTTCAGCCCCGCCTTACAGAAAGAACTACATTTCAGGTCATGAGAATGAGTAAAAAATAATAACAACATAAGCTGTCATTCCTCGGAGACAGAATGAGAGTTTAATTAACTGAAGCGCCATATTGTTCCCCTGAGGGCAGACTCTTACAGTAGAAACAGCGCATTATCTCTGTGGGGGTGTGTGTATGTGGGGGGGGGGGGGGGGGGAGACAGACCAGACTAAAAGTCCGCTTTTGTGTGGGACTTTGGATGAAGCCTGCACTACATTTCCGATCCAGAGATTAGCCTTTATAGACTGCCTCACTCTGGGCTTCATTTCCAAGGAAGAATTTTGAGGATTCTGGTCTGCCTTTAGGTTTAATCAATTTGTGCATTTTATTTGAATGGACCACTTGACATTAGGTGTGTATTAATTATAAGGCCTACAATACCATGTAAACGTTTGGAAACACTGTATACAGGGAGCTTTCAAAGAGAAAAAAAACTGTTCTTCTGTGTGCTTAACCAAATAAATCAGCTTAGCATACTTGCATATGCATATTAGTTTCTCAGAGTACACAAGATTTTTACTCGTACATAACACTTCAGATACGTACATTAAAAACAATCAATTAGGTACCACTCACCCTGAAGACCTACACAGCTTTCTTAGGGGGATCAGCTTAGCTTCCGTCATGCAAAAGCTTCATCAGACAACATCTCCATCAATATGTGTAATACGTTTAAAAAAGGAGACAGATGGCTGTTCAGGGAACAAAAGTTACAGTAAAGAAGGCCCACCAACATGTCCCTAATCTCTTTCTACATATTGTTTATCCAAAAGAATGAATAGATATTAAATGATTATGATGGTTTCACTTGTATTCAGACAAAGCCGTAACATTTGATATGCAAAGCTGTTAAGTCGATTCAGCGGATAAACTCTTTCCTAGTAAAAGAAGAGCACATTGGTGTCCAAACACACGTATGACCACATTCATGAAACATTGATCATTTTCATATAAAATGACAAAAATTTGGGAAGTGACATAAATATTGAGTTAATAGTTACAAAAGGGCATTTAAATGTTGTTTACTTTTATTTTAGCTTGTACTTTCTAATTCATAAAATATGTGGATAAATTAATACAATAAAGAAGTATGATCAAAGAGGAAAGTGCTTCAGAGTTACCTAGAGATTAGTGAACTGGATTCCTATGAAGAATAATAAAGAATTTTCTTCTCCACATACTGTATGTCTGCAAGTGATGTTTTTTAAATTTTCAATGAACTTGCAGTTGTGAACAGTATCGGAACTGGACTGATTTCAATACCTGGTGTATTTTTGGAAATGAATTAACCTGGTATTATCGACAGCAATGTTCTGTTTTTTTTTATTCTTCCTCTCACCATCAAGTCATCTCAATTCAAAATATTTCAGCCTTTTCAGATTTTTCTCAAGGTGTCAGACTAACTTTACTGCTTTAACAGAATTTGAATACAAGCTGACATGTCCTATATTGCAGATATATTTTAGAAAAATTTCTGAATATTTGCTGCCCTGGGGCCCTGGGTTTAATTCCAGACCTGAGATGCTGTCTGTGTGGAGTTTGCATGTTCTCCCTCCGCTCACATGGGTTTCCTCCAGGTGCTCCAGTTTCTGTCCACACTGCAAAGACATGCTGGTAAGTTAATTGGCTTCTGGGAAAATTGGCCCTGGACTGTGTGTGCCCTCGTATGGACTGGCGTCCTGTCCGGGATGTACCCCGCCGTGCGCCCGCTGCTTGCTGGGATAGGCGCAGGCTCTCCTGCGACCCTGAATTGGACAAACTGGGTAGAAAATTGATGGATGGATTATCAGTCAAGATAAACAAAGCATCTGCACACTTGATCAAACAGATGACAGTTGGAGGAGAAAAAAAATGAGAAGAATTTGCATTGCAAATCTCATTGCTTTACAGGTTTCACTTGACGATTATGAAAGCGGCCACTGGCAATCTGAAACAGAAAAACTCTGTACGTCATAATATAATATGTGCAGCAGCCTATGTAAACTGTTATTGAGTACCTAGAGTCCATTTAACACCATTAAAAAGTAAGGTTCAGGTTTTGGAGGCTGTATTACAGCTATCAGGAAATACTGTATTAACTGAGCAAATGCCTGAGAATGACACATTGATGATTGCGTCTCAGAATTCTGCTGTTTATTAAAACATTAAAATGATTAAAATTTTAGTTTTAAACTCCCTCTCAGGACAAATTACATCTAAGAACCTTTTTGGCCACACATAACTAAACTTCAGTATTTTCTCCAAATAGTATTTCAGTGTCCTAAAGATGGCGAAACAGAGAGGAATGTGTAGAGAGTATGTAGCCTCACTCGCCCGGCTGAAGGAAAGGCAGCCTATCCAAGACTGGACAGGCTTTCCAGCCCACCTGCTCGGGCTGTTGTGAGGATTGAGCTTTGCAGTTTGCTCGGGGGTGTAGATGGGGAGGCGGGGGGGCAGACGTGAGAGAGGTACGTGGAAGACCATCCTGGGTGCAAGACTTATCGGTGCAGGTGGATGGAAGAGTGGCAGATTAGAATCCAACATTCCTCCTGGATTTCTGTTATGAACTCCAAATGCTATAGCAGAATTGCAGAATGGCAAGACAGAAGACAGAATGGCGATTTTAGCAGAAAGGCAACATTCTAGGCTGGCAATTGTTAGCGACTTGTCTTTTACACCCTTGCTAACGTAGTGCCAGTTTTGCAGGAAGTTTGAACTTGTAGCCAGCTATGCCCCCTCTATGTAAGGGGTCTGGGGCCCTTTTCCCCCACAACAGTTTTTTTGCAGTTCACAGAACCACCAGTGCACCCACAGACAAGTACAAGACAATTATCCAGTCCAAGAGTCCATATTCTCAGTTATATAGTTGGTCTAATTAATTAATTAAATGATTAAATGCATAATTGTAATACTTCCAACCAGGCTCAGAGGTGATAAGATCACTTTATTGGCTGTATACAATGTCTTGCATTAGGAACTTGTCTTTTGGCATACCCAAGCTTGTTCTCCATGAGACACACAGACAGGGAGAGAAGTTTGGGGTCAGAGCACAGGGTCAGCCATTGTACAGCACCCCTGAAGCAGATGGGGTTAAGGGTCTTGCTCAGGGGCCCAACAGAGTAGGATTCCTCTGCTGGCCATGGGATTTGAACCTGTAACCTTCCAGCCACTGCTCCGCCCCTGTGTTATAGGTAGCTGTAACTATAATGAAGTAATTGTTACTGTAATCAGTTGTAAATGATCTTAAGAAAATCCTACTATTGAACGTTTAAGATTTGGGAAGGTAAAGTGATTTTTTTTACTTTTGCTGTGTACTTTTACAGAACAAAAATGTGTCTGTGTTCAATCCCTCTCCCCCGATTTCAGGTCAGCATAAGGACTGGAACAAATTAAATACAGAAAAAACTAGTGTAACTAATGTTTTTGGTCATACCCTTTATATGCAGTGACTGTGTCAAGTCTGTGACCCATCAACATCACCAGATTCTTGAGATGTTTTTTTGAGATGAGGTGATGTGTTTACAATCGCTGGCTGTTCCCCTCTTTCTCCACACTCCTGCTTTTCCATCCCTTTGATAAAGGTTTATCTTCAGCTTGTCTGTCCATAAAACCTTGTTTGGTTTTTAGTGCTGATGAGAGGTTTGCTGCTTAAAGTGTAGGTTTCCTGTCAAAGTCTTCTGCACACAGTGAATTGCTATACTTTCATTCCTGCACTCTGGAGATGGTCATCTCTTTGGCTGTTATTTTAGTGTTTTTTTTCACAGCTAGAATGATTTTCCTGCCATTCAATGCTGTCGCCTTGCTCAGATGACCTGGTCTTTGTTTCTAGTTTCTTTTTCCAGAGATTGCATAATGTTAATTTTGCAATGCCCATCCTCTCTGCATTGGTTCCAACTGGAATTTTCCTTGCTCTCATCCTCACAAGTGCTCGCTTTTCCACCACAGACAACTCTCTGGTCCTCATCTTGGTTTTCGGCCTTCTACCTCAAGAGGCAAACCCAAAAGGTGAACTCCAAAGTTTGCTGGCTGGATCCAAGGCTGTACATGGACAGCTTTTTTATGTATTCATAATTAATACAACATGGAAGACCTGAGAAATTCAAAACACCCGGCAGCCTAGATTCTACTCCTGAAATGGGGGGGATTGAACACAACATATGACATTGTCCTACCGTGGCTAAAAATGTATGCAAAACAATACCCAGAGACAAAAGCTGAAATTCTACACTTCTGCCTCATACTATTCTTTTTACCTGAAGTACAAGAATTTCTCTTCACTGTCCCAAAACACTGTTTATATTAATCCAGCCATTTTCTAATCACTTTTTGCATTACAGGGCTGTGGGGGGGTTTAAGCCTATCCTGGCAAGCAATAGGTTCAAGGCAGGCTCAGGACATTGCAGAGCAGACACACAAACTCACACCTAGGGCCAATTAACCCAGCAGTATGTTTTTGGACTGTGAAAGGAAACCCACACAAACACTGAGAGAACATAAAAACCCACACAGACAGCACCCCCACATCCAGGAGCTAAGCCCAGGGCCTCAACACTGCATTACAGCAATGCTACCACTGTGCCACTGTTGCTCCCCATTGTACTGTATATGTGCCTTAATTAAATATAATTAAGTTAATGGTTCAATTTACGACTTAAATTGGGACACAAACCAGAAGATAATATAGGAACTGAATTTGAGACCCCAGTCCTAGAGCTGGGGTCTGACTGACACAAACCTGTTAATGATTGCAAGCAAAACATTCTGGTACAGAAACTTTTTTAGCAAGGCTTAGCCATACAAAACCCTACAAATGAGGAAAAATCCTTCTTCTAAGTAACTTGAAAGCATTTCATCTTCTTGAATACCATGTCATGATTCAATGTTAAGTCGGGTGGGTTTTCTCCATTCAAACACCCATCAGCTCAGAAGCTAGGACTCAAGTTTTCCACCTTCATCCACCCACAGGTAAACTCTTAATTGACCCCACAGGATCACTCCAGAGGGTCCCAGCAGGGTTGATGAACCATGTGGCAGGAGGAGACAAGGGAGAAAGAAAGCACCTGGTATTGTTACAGGAGATGTCAGTTTTATTTCATAGAAACTGACGTTGATGTATAGAAAAGGGAGAAAAGACTAAGCCGGGTACAAAGCTTTTACCCGAAACTACGCACTTTTTGCCTGACACGATATCACTCTTTAAGTTTATGAGGCACAGCCATTAAGCTATAGAATGATGAAGGTATGATTAGTGTTTAAAAATATAATGACATCCTTAATGTTCTCTTATTGGATTTGATATAATTAATTATATATAGTATCAAGACCACATCCAAAAATATTATACAAACCACATGAACAGTTTGCATGATAGAATGTATTGTAACGCATACGGCCGACATTAGAGGTTGTGCGAGCCGGCTTGCCAGCGCAGTGACGTCACCGCCCTTCCCTGTGAATAGCAGGGACCTCAGCCGCTGGGCTGATGAGAGATCTTCCTTTAGGTCAGCTGGCTGGTTGCCTGTTGAGTGACACCAGAGGCCTGGGTTCAAGCCCCCAGTGGTGGGGGGGCTGACCTGAGGTGGCAACAGTGAGGGTGCATACCCATGTGAACCTAAAAGTGCTACAGTATTCTGAACTTACAAGGGTGAAAATGCAAACAATGTAGTCACTTTCTTACAGGTGTGCAACAGCCTGCCATGCTGTCACACTGCTGCAGGATCTTCAGCTCCAGACCCCCTGTCAGGTAGCCTTTGTCTACTCAGGATTGAACTCGCACTTCCGCAACAAATAAAGACTCATGCAACTTTGTTGGTGCATCTGGGACTTTTATTGGGAATGTTTATACACTTTCATAAGCAAAAAACAGATCAAACTCTATTTGCACTTTAGATAAGAGGTAGTCCTGTTTCTATTGCAAGGAAGGCTAAATCCTGCTCCCTCACCCAAAACATGTTTATAACTGTACAGGCAAACAACCCCTTTCTGCCTGTCCCATGAACCTATCTGTTTCCCGACCAGTCTTCTTTTTCTTTTATTCTTTTACCCTTGGCTTGGCTTAAACAACACCTGCTTTCAATTGCTGAGCTCTCAGCAGCCATGTTGGCTCAGCACCAGACTATGGCCAGTGTTTGAGCCAACATTGCTGCTTGCTCTAGTAGCCTACTGAGGACACGACAAGCACTCATTCCAGAGTGGGACACGGGTTTCAGCACACAACCCCAGCCTGCAACCTAGACAGCAGACTCTATAACTGCTGTAAGAAACATACTATGACCAATATCAATACTCACTTTAGTAAAGTTGTTGGATACAATTTCTTATGCCACTGTGGTACAATAAAGGTTATGAATGTTTTCAAAAAGGTTTGCTGTAACTCTTCAGCCTGCATTTTTATTACTGCAACTAACTTTTTTGCTACTCTGTTCAATACAGACATTTCATAATGCTTGAAAAAGTGCAACATGAGTGCACAAACAAAAAAAAAAGTAAAAATGTGGAAGACCAAATGAAAAGCTATGAAAATAACTGTACAAAACCAATACAGACAAACGTCGCATCACTGTCAGTCATTGCTGGTTTTCAACACCCACTTGTTTTGTAAACAGACAGTAACCACTAACTCTTTTGTGTTTAGGTATTTTATGAACAGCGATAGCAGAAACATTTGTAACATCAGCATATCACAGCTTCTGGCTTTAGATGCTAAAGATTTGTGGACTTTTCAGTAATTTGTGCTTCTATGTACAGTTGCATTGATATACTGTGGCTTTATCCAGTATTTTTGCACATATGTATATGGCAATGTATATAAACATTAAACCACAGTTTATATGTTGCCATATTAATTTGTCTGCCTTGTTGTCCTTAGCACTGAAGTGCCTTAATTAGATGCAATGCTGATTTCCTGCTTTTCAGAAGTCTATTAAAAAAGGTATGTAATGCCACATTATAAATAAGAGACTATTTTGTTTTTACTTTTTTTCTGACTCTGGTCATGTAAGATACGTTTAAGGAAAATCAGGCTGCTGGTGTTAAGTGGTGTTGACAGACCAGCAGGTGACACTGTTTCAAGAAATGTTAGGATTAAACGCATTTCTAACTAATTCAAGGAAAGTCAATTTACCAGTTTCAGACACAGAAATAAAACCATTTCATCTACACATCTATAATTGATTGCATGAGTCTGTATTCTGAAGAAAGCTAAAAATCATGTAGGCAGGGGCACAAGAAAACTTATTCTGAATGTTGTATCACCTCTGCTTGAAAAAAAAGAGAGAATTATCTTGGCCTTTAACTGGTTTATGACCCAACTATTTTATCAGGAGTTGTTTTGTTCATTCTGACTACATGAAGTCACGAACTGTAGGGGGAGCTTAGAGGAATTCTAGGAATGAAAAGAAAAGATTAATGACCTGAAATCACAAACACCAAAACAAACAAAAACATTTTAAAAATCTGCAAACTGCCCCCAAGCTCCCTGCCAAAATTCAGACATTTCATAATCAAGCATTTCATAAACTATAAGCCTATACATAACATTTAAGAGCAGTAATAGCAATTCTTTTTTAAACTGTCAACTGCTTTTCCACCATCAACTTGCTACTTCAATAAAACGTAATAAAAGAATGTAAAAACATTCCTTCTCTCCTACACAGCATAGAAGTGAAGTAAAATTAGGGGGGGCTCTAATAATTTCATTTTATGATACCAAAAAAAACAAGAAGAAAAACAGGTGACCAACTTGTGCTGGTTGTTCTTAGATTTTATATTCAGGTCAGGGTACAATATAATCACTAATTGATAAATGCAATGATTAACATTATTTTAAAACTAAAACATAGTACTGATAAAAGTTAATCAACGTCTGGAAAACAGTAGGCTTTGTCCACACAGCCTGATATTTGGCAACATTTATCAGTAAGCTGAAGATCTGGAATTTTCGCTTGTGTGGGAATAGTCGGTTTTACCTCATTCGTAACATTTCCCAACATCGTAATGACCTTGGCATTATTCCTGTCAACTTTCACATTGGTGGTGCCGAAAGTGCTCCTACCGCCATTATCATCATTAAAAATAATACAGCACAAACCGATCCTCCCAAAATGAACAGCACAAATGGTAAAAAAGAAACACCTTAAATCGTCCAGAAAAATTAAAGCTTTACTTCAAAATGATAATGCAGCAGTGAAACAGAACTTTCAGTCTTACAATGGTACGTCTCCGATCCAGCAATCTACTTAGAAAAAAAATAGAATTAAAAAAAATAAGATTCAGAATCTTCGATACAAAATACCGCGCTTTCAATACAAGCAAACAGCCTGGAATAGAATGATTTTGTAGCAAAACAAGTGTTCGACCCAGCAAAACACAAAAAGGCAATTAAATAGACTCATTACGCAATTACCAATCAGCGGTAAGGTGTATAAAGTTTATAAATGTACACATATATAATTTCGCACACCTGAAAAATAAGTTGTCAAAAAACTGTTCTTTCTCTTCCCAAACTTCAGTCCTGTGCTTTATTCTCTAGCTGGACTGGTACTAGTAACACAGTAATGTAAACTTCTTTCTTTGCGACCTCTACGCACAACGTACGGAATCAGACTTGTGGATATAAATTCAGCACTTCCATACAAAAATAATAATAAAAAAATCTATACAACACGCAGGTGCACCGCAACCTTCAGTAGCTCCACGTGAATGTATTAAAAACATTCGGTTTAGAAAAAATAAATTAAGGCAATTTCTGTACGGCATGTTGCACGCGTTTTAAAGTGCCATCAAACTGTGATTAAGGTGCCCTATTTCAGAAACATACATTTCGGTTTCGGACAGAACGCACAATTGTACGGTACGCCATCTCGGAACCCTAAGAGCGGGTCACGAAGATCCATTCTGCTCGATGTACATTTTGGACAGAGACGCCGCCATGGACTTGGCCAGTTCTTCGTCCCGTTTCCTCTGGACCTGCGCCTGCCTGCTCCAGCTCTCGTACTCCGGGTTGGGTAGGGGCCGGTCAAATAAGGCGTCGTAGTGCCCGTTGCTGAGCCAGCTTAGCCAGATGCTTGGCCTAGAGGGGTCCTCGTCGCCCAGGTAGTGGACCATGGTGGACACGGTGGGGCTCTCCACGCTGCCCCCGGTAGTCAGGTGGATGTTGATGTTCAGCATCTGGCCCATGGCGAGCAGCTCCGGATACCCAGCCCAGGCGCCGTCCTGGGCGGCGTTGATCAAGAACTCGCCCACGTCGCCTTCGATGATGGGGCAGAACTCGTCCAGGTGATCCGCGATGTGGTGCATCGTCTGCTCCCGCAGCTCTTTGTGCGCCGACTGGTTGCCGTACACCGCTTTGCTCACAGCCCTGAACAAGCAGTTCCCGTCGGGTATGACGTGGAACCTGTACTTTTCCCTCTCCTGGAGATACTTGTTCTGCTTCTCCACCTCGGCGAGATAATGTGCCACCTGCTCGTTTTTCACACCTCGGCTGCCCCCCAGGCTGGGGGCGGAGGACTGAAGGAGGCTGTCGCCCGCGTCGGCAGGCGCTTCCCCGGCAAGGTCTGTGCCAGCGGGCTCCGTGCTCTCCTGGCAACGCCGGCCAGCAAGCCGGGCTTCTGGGGACGCAAAATCCTCGCAGGCATTTGACACCCTGTCATTCAAAAGCGTGTCGGGCGCCTCGGCGTCGTGGGGACCCTCGCCCGGAGAGCAGGCGCTCTGGTGCCACTCGTGGTCCAGACCACTCAGGGCGCTGCCCTTCGCGAAACGCTTTCCGTCCGCTTTTCTGTCGAAGCTGATCATGTTGTGCTCCAGGACTTTCTGGTATTCGTCCAGCGCGCCCAGTTCGCCGTTCATCGTGTCGATCAAGTCACCCAGCCACAGGGCGCTGGGCGAGCAGGAGCCCTTCGCTTCCAGGACCGGCGAGCTTGCCGGATTAGCGAAGTATGTTCCCGAGAGGTCTACTGCGCCACGTCGGGAGTCCTTCATAATCTGGACTGGCACGAACCTTTCCACTCCACCGGGCTTGGTAACCAGGATCTGAGCGGTGGAGGTGTAGTAGCTCGGCTTGCTCGCCGAGCTGGGAACTGGTTCATAACAGGAAAAGGCAGGCATCTTCGCGGCAGGCGCAGTCTTAGCCCCCGTGTCCTCCACTCCGTGTGCAGGAATTTGATAATCAGCGTTACTCGCGGCAACGGTGTTTGCAGTCGCAGTCGCTGGCGCGTTACCGTCAATATTTGCAATGGGAATCGAAACTTTGCAGGACGACCCGGGGTAATGTGTCAACGCACTGCTGTAGAGCTGCATTTTTTTCCCAACCGCGCCCCCTTTATATATGAAACGCCGAGGTCCCAGGTAGCAACACGAGATGATCCCGCCGCTCAAAAATATCCAGTGTCATCACCGGCGCAGTCCACGCCGTGAAGTTATTCCTGCGGCGGTCCTGATCCTAATTCCCGCTGTCACACACAGAAGATCCAATTTTAGCCATCTTGCGTCAGCGCTGAGCTCCGCTAATTATAGCCCGGAACAATGTAACCGGACCCCGGCTCTCTTCATATCCTCTTATAACAGAGTCCCCCCGGGCGCCAGCCCCGGCTGCTGACTGTGCAGCTGGAATGGGAACTATTTGATGTGTCACGGGACACTTTGGGGACTGCGCTCGGCTGGAGCTCTGTTTACCCCCCTAAAGCCTGTGGCGTCAGTGCGCTGGAATGCACGACCCTCGCCAGCACTGACGGAAAACCATTACGCGTAAGTTACTAAACACACTGCGCTGACCTAAAGGGAGGTGGTGTTGGGAGGAGGAAATCAGGAAGTTCCGCCTCTACCGCGATCTTATTGGCTTTTATTTTTATTTTTATTTACGCCGGCTTGCGGGCTTCACGGAGGGGAAGCGCGCAGAGACTGACACCAGCCTTTTGCAAAAGATCCCATGATGACGGGGGGGGGGGGAGGGGTGAGCGTTCCCCCCTTGTGAAGTAGTGAGCATGGCCATAGTAATGCGCGTAGTGTTTCCACCACCTTTTGGCTAAAGCCGCGCTTTAAAAGAGACTGCCGTCACCGAAGGGCCATCTTCGCTCTGGACGGAATGAGCATCCACACGTCTATAGAAGATGATGGGCAACGGGATGTGACGCATTATTTCTCATGGCTGTCTCAGATGGAAGACATTCAGCATCTGCTCACGTCATGATCAAACTAAGGACTACAGTGCGGTCCTGTATTGCCTTATAACACAGCCCTTTGTAGTTCTTTATGTTGACAGTTTTCCTTTTTTGTTGTTTCGAATGTACCAAGTGATGTAAAACACTTTCCGAAAACCATAGCCTTGCGCTTGTCGGCTGGATGGTACTGTATGCCTTGCCCATGTACAGTCAGTATGCTTCATTTTGCATTTCCAAAATAAAGAATGGTGTCACGCTGGATTTTGGGAAGACCTCGTTAAGTCCATCCATCAATTTTCCTAACGTGTTCATCCAATTTAGGGTCGCCGGGGCGACGGATCTCAGCAAGCAAAGGGCGCAAGGCGATAAAACACCCTGGGCGTGACGCCAGTGCCAGGGCCAGCCCATTGCAGGGCACACACAGATACACACACACACACTCAAACACAGATACTCACACACTCACACACACAGCAGGGTCGATTTTCCCCGAGTGTGGGAGGAAACCGGAGCGCCCGGCGAAAACCCACGCAGGCAGAACATGCAGACTCCCCACAAACAGCACCCCAGGCAGTCCTGGGCTGTGAGGTGACAACGCCAGCAACTTCGCCCACTTTGTAAGTCGAATCGTTGTTATCATTTTAATTATGAAAATGCTCTAAATTCACAGGACTTCGTTAGATAAAGGAAGCAGCGCAGAAGTAGAAAACATTTTAAATGTCGCCACAATACTGCCGAACAACAGAGTATATTATACCATTTGTATTGTAAAGGGTGGGTTTTTATTTCCTATTGTAAATAAAATAGGAATTATTCAAACAACCTTCTAGCACTTTTGACCGTTTGCCCCATTTCTGAAATCCCTTTTATTCACAGGGATCTCTATCAAGTACAGTATAGTAATGTTACGTTTTTTATTGTTATTTTTGATATAACTTTTTACGCGTTCATTTGTATTCCTTATTCCTTAATGCGTTTCAAATAAGCATTTATTCTCAAAAGTTTTTTTTTTTTCCGTTTCAGTCCCAAATGGGAGCCCGAACGCGAAAGTGTGTCCAAGAGCACACCGCGCCTTTTTTTCCCTTTTAACACCGCCGGCTTTGCGCAACGTAAAATGGTCAGCACACAGCGATCTGACTACATGACGCTGTGGGTTGTTGTTTTTTTTTTCAAACAGCACCCTGGAACTTGTGTTGATGCCGATACTAATCCTGAAGGAAATACGGTCAACTGTCCGTGCCCATCGCTTCCTTCAACTCTATCCGGGTCTCGGCCGCCGAGCGGCCCAGGTCCGTTGCTATGGAAACCGACGCAAGCGGCGCCCCCGTGTCAAACACGCCGGGAACATGGACGCGCTTGTGCAGGAAAACTCCGAGGAGCAGGAGGAGAGACTGTATTCCTCAGAACTTCGGGATATCGAAAGGTACTGTATAAATCTCTGGTACCGAATGGGCTTTGATTTTTCAGTATTTTTTTTTTCTGTTGTCTGCGCCATTTCTGCCGGCATTCGGGTTAAAAAAAAAAGAAAAAAACCCGCCTCGCACAGTGATGTTGTGCCTTCGGGTTCAATTCAGATTGTTTTTGATTGGTTTTTACGTTAATAACAAAATATTTTAAATAATATTAAACCTACATGCAATACAAATTATTTTTTTTTAGTTCCATGCACTACAAGTATCATAGTTGTGATAGGTTACATATCACATCAGGTTTGTAACGTGTAGGCTTTAACTATGTAGAATAATTGTAGATAACTGGATATTCTGCTGGAGAGTCTCAGGTGAAATATCTCGGTCCAACACCAGTGTGTCAAATGTGATGTCAACCCACAACCTTCCAGTTACGAGCTGGACCACAGACCCTCCCCTGACCGCTACTCCAAACACCAGTTGCAGCAGTGGAATTCTGCTGGAATGAGACTTTTTGTAAGATGGGTTGACTGTCACATGAACGTATTTATTTTTTCATTAAAAACACGCATTTAAAGGTACTCATTGGGAAATCAGCTGAGATACGGTTACTTTGGACGAGATGCCTCCACACAGACTGATGTCATTGAACTGCCAAGAGTGAAGGAGCTGTCAGAAGTCACCTGTACTTTACTCGAGGTAAATCTGTGCTCGTCACTGCTGAGACCAGAAGAGTAAAGTAATGAGTATTAAGACATTTTCTTGTAGTCTATCAAGCAAAATGTTTGCAAGGACATGTAAGAATGTGGTTAGGGGAAATGGATGAGGCGTACTTCAAACAGTCTAATTTAGTTCACATCCTACAACTAAATCTTTCAATGTCATGTATTATTATTACATGACTAGTGCCCCTTAGTCCATTAAACAGGATATTGTTATCAGTCTTCAAAGGTTGTGGAAAGACCACACCATGTGCAATTTAAAATCATGTGCACTTTAAAAAGTTTATTTAAAGGATCACCAATGTGTCTGGGTTGCTAACGGTGTTTGTTAATAGCGTATTTTTTTCCTTAAAATAATAATTTGAGGTTTTGTTGTTTGTGACGACTGGTGCTGCAGATTTGACACTTGATCAAGGAAGTAGTCTGTTCCACTGCCATTGAAGTCGGCATGGCTGCTTCTGGAACTGGCTGACTTCTCTGTATTGATGATGAAACAAAACAATGACTACTCTTTTTTTTTTCAAGCAGAGGTGATACAACATTCAGAATAAGTTTTCTTCTGCCCCTGCCTACGTGATTTTTAATTTTCTTCAGAATACTGACTCATGCAGTCAATTATAGATGTGTAGTTAAAGTTTTGTTTTATTTCTGTGTCTGAAACTGGTAAATTGACTTTCCTTGAATTTGCAATCATGTGTTTAATCCTAAAGTTTCTTGAGACAGTGTCACCAGCAGTGTTAAGCAGTGTAACTGGCTCACTTGTCTGTACTGGTGATGCAACAAAACAATGACTACTGACACTTATAGAAACATATTGCCATTTCCTGCTTCAGTAAAAGAAAGTGCTTCCATAATTATTGTGCCGTGCTTCAAAACGAGTAGCATGACAAAACAAGTAGCAGATACTGTACAAGTAAAGGAGTTCACCATTACAAAAAGATGGAAAATCGAAGACTGGTCATGACAATCTCCAGATTTAAGTACAATTGAGCATCATTTCACACACTAAAGAATAAACTGAAGTCAGTACACTCCAAGAGCAGGCCCCAGTTCAAAGCACCTCAATGAGATGGTGAGCTCAGTGGGTATCACAGTTCATGCAGTTATGGTATAAAAGGGGTATGTAACCATCTATTCACTATTACATTCTGAAGTGTACTTAAAGTGACTGCAGCCGAAGACTTACAGTATGGTTACTTGAAATCACTGGGGTGTAAACAAAATATTGTTTTGTCCTAATATAATCAATTTCCTATTAATAAATGAAATAATTCAAATATAAATGTATATTACATTGCTCTTATCATTGATCTCATGACTGTGCATGCCAATTGCTTGACTGGACAGCCAAGTTTTACTTTCGGATTGCACTTTGTCTAATCCCGTGGTAGAGGGTTAGATGGACCAGCCAGGGCATGGAGCTCTCTTGCACTGCAGGCAAACACATTACTGGATCCCAAAAGGCCTGGAATTCCTGGCAAGGAAGTAGCTTGCTGTTACATGTGCCGTTGGACCTGTATCAGAGAATAAGCATGTTAACTCTAAAACAATACAGTGCACACACAAAAATACCTGTATATGTTAGCTATTAAGGAACAGGTAATAGGTTTATTCCATGCTGAAAAGAGAAGAAAGAAAACACAACGTTTCGGCCGTGGAGCCTTCTTCAGGTGTGAGCTCTTAGTCAAGTAAAATTAATTTCCTTCATATTTTTATCATTTTTTTAAACAACTGAAGAAAAACCCATAGCAACTCTTTTTGTAAATACTGGCAACTTGTTCAAGAATTGAACTAAGATTTACTTGAAAATGGACCTTAAACAACTCTTCAACATTCTTAAACAACTGATTGCCTATGACTGACTTTTTCATTTTTTACACAACAGGTTTTGTGGGTGTTTCTCCATGGAGTACTCTCGTTTCACACTTTATTGCTATATCAATTTTCTGATCTCTATATTGATTTCTGGACGGGACACCAGTCCATTATAGGCCAGACACGCCGACACAAACACAGACACGCAATGGTCTGTCATCCCAGAAGCCAGTTAATCTAGCAGAGTCTTTGGACTGTGTGAGCAACCCATGGCACCCGGAGGAAACCGAACGAGGGAAGAACACACAAATGTGGAGTTTTCATCTGTGCATTATTTCCACTTGACCAGTTTCTCGCATGATCCGGCGTGCTGTTGGCTCATTGATCGATTCCGAGTTAGTAAACAATGGCCGTGCCTTTTTGTTACCTGTCTTGGCATGCAAACGGCATAGATCAATCAATCAAGAACTGATTAAAAACATCATAGGGTTACTCTGCAAAAATGTGCAGCTTTTTATAACACTTAGAAATCTTGCTCCTTAGCCTAATATAAAGCCAGATATTCTTGTTATACATCAAATGGAATTGATTTCCTTATTTTTTGCCTTTTGTCTGTTACCTGCATGTTATATGAGATAACCAGCTTTGTTTCTGAACATGCAAATGCAATGTAGGCTACAGAAGGGGAAAGTATTTGCTGAACCATATTGTCATAACACTTCACAAGGCATGGTCTAAGGAGCACACACATATGATCGTCTCTTTGTGAAACAAGCACTTAGCACAATTACAAGAGAGGCAATTTAAGGAAGTAAAGTTATAGGTCCACTGGTTCTATAGACCAAAAGATTCCCCCCTGTTAATTTATTCATGATGCACTGCTTTCATCGGAAGAGGAAAAATTCCAATATACAGTACGACTTCAGTTCTGTATGTCAGACCCATACTTAAACCTTGCTCCCTGTTGAGAGGACATATGGTGGCTTTGTTTTGGTAGCAGCACTGCCCTTCTTCTGAGATGGGCTTTGGAAAAGAAGGAAAACATGCTTAGTGTCCTCGACAGCTCTTCCTGCAGAGAAAGACAAATTGATCAACTGGCAGCAAGCTTGTACAGTTCCTCTGGACGTCTGAAGCATTTCTCACAAGGCCCTTTGACGTTTCTTTATGTTATTTTACCAGAAGAAACTGAACTAAATAACATTAATTTATCAAAAATGTTGAAATCTAGTGAGGAGGGATCATGCATTAATGGCATGGCTTGCTTCCTTTTGTTTTCATGTGCACAAGAGATGGTGTGATGTTGATTTGTGTATGTTTAAAAAATCTAAAGCTTTTCTCTCTTTTTCATTATTTTTATTAGGATATGAAGGCTGTGAAGAGTGACCTTGAGTATAAACATAAGTTTTTGCAGACAGATTATGAAGCAAAACTACAACAACATTCACTGTCTCTATATATGAGAATAAACGAAAAGGTTTTAGATTTAGAACGTCAGCACAAAGAGGTTTGTAATTTCTGTTCTTCAGAATAAGATCTAAAACTTTTATAAACTGTGTATGAGAATTTTTTTTTTTAAATGTGAACAATTTTCAGTGATTTTATTATGTGAACAATATTAATGGAAATATTGCATATTCTATTGTATTTTGTATAGTAATAAATATAATTATATCTGTTGGTATTTGTGGGTGCGACAGTCATATTAAAGCACATTTGAATAAAGAAACATACAGTAAGATATTTTCCTGTTTCAAAAAGAGTCCATAAATCAGGAAAATATTATTTTATATTTTGCTTTTTAGAAAGGAAATGACCAAAATACCAACGATTTTTTATTTTTCAAGTCTGTAATTAAGTATCATTTTATTTAGAAAGTTGCAGTTCTCCGAAAAAGTTTTCAGCAGCAACTGTGTGATGGCCTCGCTGTCCTTAGAGCCAGCTACAAGGTAAGAATTATACAGCTAAAAACTCTTTGAATTGTTTACCAACAGTTTCGTGGGACTGTCTGTCCATTACGTGTTTAATATTTAATATTTGGTCTAGAAATTGGTGTGGATAATGTTGTTTTTTTTAAAAGTACTTACAAATAACATTTAATAATAAATGCTCACTGATCGAAGGAAGCTTTTTTTCTAGTTTTTTAGTTAGGTTACAGTCACTGAGAAATGACAAGAAGTACTGTAAGTGACAAGGATCACTGTTTATGGATTAAGTGGTATTTTGGTTTTATAGAGATACATTTTAGTATTGATGCCATGATGAAGAATATACCTCATATGAACGACAGAGCATGTAACCAATTGGGAGCAGGTTTTATTGTCATAGATATACTATGAAGGTTTTATACAGGTAATATGCATAATATATACTGAACATGATATTTTAATGAAAATGGTTGTGTGTTTTCCAACATTACTATTTAAAATATATAATGTCATGGTTCACAGGATCGTAGTTGTTTATTTTGATTTCAGTATAGGTAAGAGTTGTGCCCTTCATCAGAGCTGTGTGTGTATGTGACAAAGTCCTCTTTCTTTGACAGTTTCATTGAAGAGGGATCACAGATTTTAGAGCCTTACAAAGGCGTGTTTATTGCAGCTCTCCTGTGTGGATGCTTCATTTTAGGTGTTTCCATGCAGTGTGAAATCAATTGTTTGAGCCATCTGCTTCAATCATTTTTTTTAATTTCTCTCATAAACTTTTTTTTTAGGTCTGGATTTTATGAGTTTGTTTTTTTAGTTGATCACATTTATGATTTTATTGAAATTCAGAGGTAACATCTTAAAAAAAACATATTTGATTTTTACTAAAGCTTTCCATTTGTAAATTGATATTATTGTTGTTTTAGCATGGTGACAGGTGCCTGGTCCTTGAAGTTTGTCGTGTTGCATCTGTTATTTTAAGTCACACAGCACCTTCTGTCTGTACAGCAGTGTCTAGTTTGCATTTGAGAGATTGTTGCCTTTTTTGTTTAATCAAGTCTGTTATAGCCAATGCTGAACACTGAACTTGATGCAAAAATTCAAACTAGGCAACGAAATTAATAATGCAAGATATTGTAAGAGACTTTTCTAAGCTTTAAAAAAAAGCCAGATCTGGGATAATGAAAATTTTCTGGTTGAAGGATTATGTTTTTAGGGTATTATTTTCAGTGGAGATCCCCAATTTAAAAACCCAACATGATATTGCAAACTATTTGAAATTGCAGAAGAAGTATTATAATACTAGTTTTCAAAATAAAATACTAAAGGTAACTATTCTGACAAATAATCAATAATAAAGTTAGTACAGCTATTTCCACTATTAGGCTTCTTCGAATATCAGAAACTCAGAAACTGTGGTTGACACCAAGTATTACAACAGTATCTATGCCTGCTTCATTTTTATGTTTTTTTAAATATATCAGCAAAGTTTATTTTCTAGTTAACATAATACAATATGTTAAGGTCAATATTCCACATACAACTCAGTTGTTTCTGTTTTTCAAGAAAAAATCCATATGTGTGATGATCAGATACTCTGAAATCTTACAGTCATGTCTGCAAACCTTTGATAGCCTCTGGCACAGAATCAGAAGGTGTTTGTTTGTATCACAAAGCAAGTTTGAATCCAGGTAATTACTCTGGACTAGAATGCTATCTCAATATATTGAACTGCTCTGTTAATTAACATTTGTGGTGTTTGCAGATTCACAAATGTAACTGAATTGGAGTTTCATTTAAGTGTATGTCAAATAAATTAATTCAGTAACTGAATATAATGCTTGTGTTGTGTGTTTTACAAAATAAAAATATATATTAATGGTATGTGTGAGTTAACATTATGAGTTCAAATTTAAGTGTCAAATTTTTTTCAAATTTTTGTGTTTAATTTTATTTTTCTGAGCCTTAAATAACTGAATATTCATCATGTACAATTTGTTGTAGTTCATTGTTATGAAATGTAGAATGATGTTTTGATATCAAACACATGCTTTTTGTGTGGTATGGCAATAACAAAAAGTGCTTCTTTAAAATCTTTACCAAAACATTTTTCTTTCTCGATTAAGAAATATTATTCAAGGAAAGAAGAAAAAGATCAGTCTTCTGGATCGAAGGAGGCAGGCAGATTGAATGAGCTCATCAATGAAGTCCAGGAGAAAAATGCTATGATTGACTATCTGAGTGCACAGCTGAAGGAATATGAAGAACAGGCCTTAGAAGAGGTATTTGCTGTCACATAGTAATCTTCTGGCTTGCGTTCCAAGTCTCTTGAGTTCCTTATAGCCTGTGATTCATCCTTGATTAACAGTTTTCCGCCCAAACGCACTAAGTTATCTGAATAAAATTTTTAAAACAGAGGGTTTTTTTATCAGGCTGTCAAAGGTTCATTGCAAGTTTTGTTTTGTTTTTTAACCTGCGAAAGACAGGCAGGGCTTTGTGCAATCCGGCAAATCAAAGTCTCATCTCACCTTCACTTACGTCTTTGTTGTAGCAATACAAAAATCACAGAAAATTTTCATTAATTAGATATTAGGAATCAAAAGGTGAGGTGATTTGTTTTAATTGCCATTTTTAATGGGTTTCACCCGCTCCTCTTCCCACTCCCCCTTGCCCTTAGTGTTTTAGTTTCATCAGACTAAGGACTGCTGCTGTGGGCAGATGGTGGAGAGAACACCAGCACAAAACCTGCCACTCAAAGTGTAACAGATGACTGTAGCTACAGAGAATTGTTTCTTTGTTCCTTTTGCTAATGAGGGTACTCATTGCAACAGGAGACTGAATAGTTAATCATCTGCAGTTCTGCTCTGAAACAGATGGTGGAGCCAGAGCTAAGGGATACCAGTCCAAAACCCAGTTTAAACTGCTCTATTAAGGGAAATCAGAGATCCTCTTCTAACTTAAGTCACGTCAGACAATAGTACATAAAAACACATTGAAGAGGGGCAGTTTAGAAATTTCACACTTCAGTTCACAAAATTAATTGCAACATTTTTTTATGTGTTGCTTATGTAAAAACCGATCTGCATACAATCAGCTGTTGATGCTCAAACTCTGCCAAAGCAGAGAAACTGATGCCCAAGCCTATTAGGATGAAGAGCAGTTGGTACAGTTCCATAGTTCATGCGTGTCTGAAGTACGTTCATGGTTTCACATGCGGTTTCCATCTTGTGTTCCCTCAATTTAAAAAGTCGGGCTAAATGAAACAGAAATGATGTCCCATTACAACCATGGAATCAGTCAATGTGTAAATTAGGAACAAGTAATAGGTTTATTCCATGCCATGTTTATTCCTTCTTTTTTTCAGCATGGAATAAACCTATTACTTGTTCCTATGCAGCCTACGCATGCTGACCCAGCTCCCCACCTGAATGTATAAATTATCCCATCTTTACATAGTCTGACTGATAGGACATTTCATTTAGCTATTTATAGCTGTGAAGTTTGAGGCCATTTATTGTAATACTGATGGTTTTAACAGAAAATGTCGAAGTAAACACTTGTTGTATATATTAGTTATATTTATAGATAATCTTTCCTTCCACTAAATTTGTAGTTGGATGTATTGTAGCTGTGAAACATCATTGCAGAAGAATGATATAGTACAGTGAAATAAATACTTCATTCATGAACAGATGACATTGTTCAGCACATAATAGTGATGCTGATATTCTGAGTTTTGAAATTAAAAACTGTCGTTTTCTTCAGACGTACCTAATCAATTGGACAGTGAGGTCTGTGACTTTTACAGTATTCCCATCTAAAACAAAACCATATTCACGGAATCAAAACTTAAGCTTTTGTCTAATTCTATTCTGAGCTCTACTAACAAGGTACCGACCGCTTTTCAAAAGGCAAAAGAAATGTAAAAACAAAACAAAAAAAAAACACCCTGAAGCATTCAAAGCCTTTGAAACGCCTTGCGCAGTCTTAAGTGTGACAGGCATGCAAAGCCATGTTAATGTTCAGAATATGAATTGCCTCCGGGTGGCTCCAGCACAAAGTGGAAAACCAACTGTGGAGATATCACAGGACCTGATGGACTCCATGTGGCTTCCAGTCTGCAAACTTCACCACTTTGACATGTGATGTGATCCTCCTGACACTGGCAGCACAGTCACTGAGGAACGGTACAAAGGCAACAAGCCCCCCCTCCGAAGCCGTGCACTTTGCAAACCCCCTGGTGTTGCCCCATCTATACTCCCCCTCTCTGCCTAGTTACCAAGAGCACTTGTTAGATGCACAGGGAGAAATGTGGGTGGAAAAGCCCAGCTGCCTCACTGGACTTCCATAATAAATTGACCTGAATGACAGGGGCACACAAACAGTATGATATGTATTATTCCTGTCAATAAAAATGTCCCCATGAATTATGGTCTTTGTATATAATGTACTGGCTTCTTTCTTCCGGCAAAACCATTCTGGGCCCAAGTTTTTTCTTTTTTGTGCTTTTCCTTTTATTATTCAGAATCAATCGTAGGAGGCAGAAAGTTGTACGATCGCTTTGTTGTTGAATACCACTCATATTTGCTACGCAGCTTGAAGTGTGCGCCTTTTGTTTTGCCGGTAAAAAAAAAAAGTCAAAAGAGTTCTGTAATTTTTTTAGACCAGCCTGCAGCCATACGAGGATCCTGAGAAAGAGCTGCTCGCACATGAGAATGAAAAGTTAAAAGATGAGATTGACACCCTGCATGTCGATATTGAGAGGCTCAGCGACTGCCTGGACTGCAAAGACAAGCAGCTGGAGCACCTTGGTACTGTAAAGTATTAACATCCGCCGTGTTTAAAAATCATTGTTTCTGATTAATCAGTAGTGTTACACTGGGTCTCTAGCTTTTGGATTTGCGAAGTATGTGGAATTGGCCAGCCTCAGTCATTTCAGTAGAGGAACCGAAGTGACTGGAACTGGATGTGGATGATCATTGTGCTTTTATTTTTTCTTTTTGTAGGTTATTTTTTTAACTTTGGGTATCTGTGTAGTTTTTTTAATTACAAAGACTAATAGCACAGCATCCAGCAGTACAGTAAAGAATATTATTTATTTTTTATGTAAAGTCCTTCTAGTTTAGTTTTTTTTGTACACATATCCCAGACATATGTTCTTTTCAGAGAAATAGGATTTATTGATATTTTGTTTCTCTATGGCTGTTATAGCACCACTGTAGTATGGATATTTTCCTATTTTTATATTATTCAGAAGTCATGCAGCATCATTTTTGATCATTTTAAGCATTACGTTTGTTATCTCCATATGCGAGGGTCAAGTAAGAGATAGTAAAAATCCAGCAGGTGGATTATCTCCAAAGGGTTAAGGCAGGTGCTTGGGTTTTTGTTCGTCTATATATTTAATATGAAATCATAGCTCGAACAGGCTTTGCCGGGGATGTGCTTTCAAAATAAATATTAAATGCTGCACAGTATCTTGCTTAGTTTGGTCAGAAAGACAAAACAGGTTCAAAAATCTTTATCTGAAAACAGAGGCTCTCAGACCTCCATTCCTCAAATGGATTAGACACAGCAATCTAGTAGATATTAAAAAGATGCGATCGACATCAACCATATTCCTTAATGCTGTTTGTTTTCTGATTTAATGGAGCATCCCGTCTTTTGATGCATGATCCTTTCAACAAATAAAGAACCACCTGCTAAAGCACTTTGTATTGGCTGTGACAAACTCTAGGGGATGTCCAGGGTTAGCATTGCTAAAGAAAACTGGGCACAGACCCACACTTGGCCCTTGAACTTACCCCAGAACATCTCTCTGTCCAGCCGGCCGAGCAGCGGGAGGAAGCCAGTGAATGTCAAGGGCAGAGCTAAGGGTCAGGGTCCTGCCAGGACCTTGAGCTACACTGAGTTCAAGTGGACTTTCTCAGGCTGACCTGTACCACTCCAGAGGAAAACAAAGGGGTGTAGGCATATCATTTCATGGTCTGCTTTATCCCTCTATTGTTTACAGGCCTCAGCCTTCAAACAATGAAAGAAAAGGCAGAAAATGATCAGATCACCATAAATAAGGTACACGTCTTGTTCCCGATGATGATAATTCTGGATAGTTTTTGTTGGGGGAAGTGATCGGGAACATCTCAGTGCACTTTATGTCATCAGCCTTTTTAATTATGATTTAATTGCCTCCAGATAATAGATCAATTATATCATTGTCCATTTTTATGTTAAAGACCTGCCCGTAGCACTTAAAAGGTGTTAACTGTTATTTCCGTCGTGCATTTTTTAATGAATTGTTTTTCGAGTTGATGAATTATTTAAACACCAGCGGAACACGTTCAAAGATGTGTGTTGAGCTGGGTTTTACTCTCCCGCCATTAAAAATATCAAAATAATTTATTCATGAATCTGAGCTTATGAGATGCCGCCAAAAAGAAAAGCATTGTGGTTTGCTTTACTAGCTATAATTGTGTGTTTAGTTTTAAATCTGCACTAGCAAATTTAAAATTCACTTAAATCTTTTAGAGACCACCTTGGATGAATAAAAAGCGTACATTACTCTTCAGTTGTGTACAAATCATCTACCAACAAATTGAACTTTAAGTGTGTTATTCTCGTATGTGAAAGTCACATAATCCTAAAAAAGCCATCAGGCTGGGCTGTGGATAGTTGTGACTACAGATGTAGTCCCATGAGTAGTTACATTTGGCACCAGAAGTAACAATAATCTAAAAAGAGCAGGAAAGATAACCAGGAATTCAGTTTCAAGTTCTAAAAGATTATTTTTTTGTATGTGGAAGATGTTTTTATGTTTAGATGTTTAGATGTTTTTATGTAGATGTTTTTATAAAGATGTATCCATTGTGCTACCAAATCATATCGGCAATATACTGTGTTCCCTCAAAGACATGTATGCTCGTATTGCTCTGTCCATCTCAGAGCCATGCCTTCTTCGGCAGCTACACCAACCACTGTTTGTAAGGGTGCACAGTGGTTGTCCTCTCCTGATTGATGAAAACCTGATTGCTGCTTTAAGTGGTGTTGGCGGACCTGCAGGTGTCACTCTTGCTCTTCTAAGATGATTGTCCCAGTGTGGTGACTGGGGACACTGTAGGAGGTGCTCTCCTTCAGGTGACACGTTAAAAACCAAGGTCCTGACTACTTGGCAATGAACAATCCTATGTCACTCTTCAAAAATATTGGGGTGTTAAACGGGGTGTCGTGGCTCAATTCCAGCCTTGGCTTGTACAGCCTGGCTTAGCTGAAGTTCTCCCTGTATCAGCTGGTGAAGCAGTGTCTTACTGCACCATGTGATTTGCTGTGTAGCAAAGTTAAACACTGAATGCCATGTGTCACCCAGGTGAATTAAGTGGATTGCCTCCTATATGCACTGTTTTCATGCAAGGAGTTTTTATATATAATCTTGAGCCAGTTTTTAAAATGCAATGCAATAAAAATAAAATTCTTGGTTTTGTGATTTCCTCTTTATCTCAACAAATTGAGAACTGGCATCAAGTGTCATTGAATTAGATGGCAATTTATATTTGACTTGAATAATTCCATTTCTTGAGTGTAGTGTTTATAATGCAAAATCTATTCATTTGTAAAATGAATATTTAAATAGACTTGTTAAAAAGCATTGATGGAATATACGTTTATGTCAGTAACTTTAAAAGTTCAGCTCCAAAATATGTTACTGGTATGAGAGTAATAAAAAGCAATATTAAATATGTGTTCTTATGTTGTACTAGTAATTAATATGTATTGTGCGTTTTTTTATTAATCACATATTTTAATGTATTATTGTTATTTCTTTCCAGTTAGTTGCTGAGAATGAGAATTTGAAAAGAGACCTACATGTAGAAAAAGATGCAGGCAGAAGTAAGGTAAGTTGATTATTTTGTCATCATTTTAAATGTGCAATGACCTGTGGGCAGCATGTACATGACACGTTTGGTACTGTTTAAAAATACAATGCGCAGATACTGAAAGATCAAAGACCCTTACGTAAGCAGTCCTTATCCACTGAGGTTTAGATGTTGCATTGTCTCTTCGAATAGAACTTGTTTACCCTGTCTTACCTTAATAGGAAACTTTAATTTCTATGGATCCTTAATAGGATCTGTGGATTTCTGACAGCGGAGGCTTGGAGCAGTGTTCCCAGTGCTTCCACAGAGAGTCAGGTCAATGGACAGGAGCTGTCCATTCTGTTGTAGAGTAGAAGTGGTACTAGCAGAAGTGGTGATGGGGGTATTAGGGTAATTCCTTACAGTTTCCTTTTATCCGCATTTTATTTTTGAGTATTTTAAAAAAATGTGATAAAAAGCCAAACTTATTGCCTTATTGGACAGCATCTCACCTTTGTGGCATCGTTCCCTTTGTATCAGCTCCGGGGTGGCATTCAGCAGATCTGGAACCATAGAGAGCCAGTTTAGTACTGTACTCCTGGAGAAAACACATCGTTCAAAAGGAGCAGATTTAATTGACTTTACCATTGTAAACGTACAGAAACAGGCTACCGGGACTCCGTCTTAAAAATGTGTTTGCCCCAACAAAACACTTTTGTTTTCCTTGTTCGTGTCAATGGAAACCATCCGGATAACTTTAACCTTGCGAACAGACTCCATCCACTAACCCGGTCCTAAGAAGGGAATATTTCTGCTTGAGGGAGAGCAGGAGGTCCATTTATTTATTCTAATTTTGAAGAGATCTTTTCTTTATGTTTTTTTTTTTCACTTGATGATGAACTATGCTGCCTAACTATTAAGAATCTTTGGATCGGTGTCAGCAAACTGCAGCTCTGTTTTCTGTTTTATATGGTTGAAAACTGAAACAAAATGCAAAAAAAGCCCCAGGGCTTCCTGCAGGCAGTTCCTTTCTTCAGCCTTCTGACTGCTTCTCACCCTGTGGTTCTCACTAGCTTGTTCTTACTCTACAGAAGTGCCCAGAGATGCTTTTGTTTTAATGAAAGTCCTGTATGTTTGATTCAGACAAGAAAATAAAAAAGAATCTTGCCGCAGATGTAAAATGGAGGGGGAAAAAATCTTCCATATCAACAGCCATAACAAAAATATTAGCACTTTTTTATTGACACTTCCTTTTCACCTCTCAAACCTTACAGCATGTGTGAAGTTAATTAAAGGCTACTGTGTTTAGAAAGCTTTCAGCACAGTTAGTGTTTATCATAGACATGAAGGATGAATAGTGCTAACCAACACATTCAGATTGGGTAGCAACTGGTAAGTGAAGAAAGTGAAGCCTAAATTATTTTATGGTGGGTTATCTGTCTTCAATGAGAACACTCAAGTTAATAGTTAGACAGTGTAAAGTCTATCCTATTACAGATAGGAATGTATAAACATGTCTCATGGATTCAATGAACACCATTTGGCAAATGGGTTTTGTCGGCATTATTTTGATGTGAATTGGAAAAGAATCATTTTGATCTTTTATTATCACCATAAAGATTGATTATCTTCTTGTTGATTATTTGTTCTAGTTTTTATCATGGGAAAGTGCCAGACATATGAAAAATTTAGCACAACTTATAATAAGACGCTTGCAACTACCACCATTTTCAATACAATTACTTTTGTAGTGTATTGCATGAGATTTCACGATGCCTAATGCTTTTATTCATTTTTTTGTTGTACTTCATAAAAAGCCTGTAGTGTAATGGAACTGTTCAATTTCTGGGATAAAGTTAATTTGCAACGCATATCCCAAATTTCCAGTCTTTGATTCTGTGATAGTTCTAGTTGTTTTATAATATAAACAATTGTTTTATAATATAAACAGAAGTACTGAATATTCACTTTTTCATTCTTATTATGTATTCTTAAACTAAGTATATTTCCACAAACTGAAGTTTCCATATCTTTTTTTGTATTCTCTGAATTAACTCTTTCTTGATAATGTTATCAGTGACCCTGAAATACCTGTCTTTCATGTTAAGAGTGTTTATGGGTAGTTAAATATTACCAAAAACACCCCTTTCTGGTTATATGTTATTTAAAAAAAAGTCCTGTAAGAACTATTAATATATTAGCAGGCATTACAAACACATCAAGTTCTATTACGAATTCCATTCAGTAAATTTATTTCGGTGTACTGTGAATTGGGTATAAAGTGGGAATACTGCTCAAAAGATAAAAGCTAAGCATTGATGTTCATAGTGAAACACAACCCTAGATTTCGGTTTTGGCTATGACATCATTTTATCGTTTTAAAACACATTTATAACAGGAAAGTGCGGAATGTGGTGTAGGTCATGTGGTGCATCTTAGTCAGGTACTCCTATTCAAGTTATCAAAAGTTTCTGTGTTGATATGAGATTGACTGGCAGTAACTAACTTCACACATGTCCCACATGGATGTCAACCTACAGTAGCAGTGACTGACACCGATGTGCAATACATACATACATACCCGATATGTCATAGGTAGGTGCCATTGATTCCAGACTGAAGCAGAAAGACTTGAGTGACACTTGCAATGCATCATCAAATTGAAAGGTTAGGAGATTTCATTCAGATAGTGTCCGTCCATCTACTAGACCATCACTACAGTTCTTTTAGTACAACCAGCTGATGAGCATCTAGAACAACCCAGACCCAGTTAACTGTTACAGGATCTTCAGATTTGGAGACAATGCATACATTTTGGTTACAATCATTCGATAAATCTACAATGGCAACTTCATGCTGCAGAAATTTATGGATTGTACTCCTGAAGTTGGTATTTAAACATGAACGAATGTTGTCAGAGGTTGGTATTTTCTAATGATACCCATTGATATGTGTTATTTGGTAATGTTACAACTCATAATGGAGAAACTATGGCAAGTCAACTGTGCCTATGTAAGGAAACAATATCTTTGTGGTGGTAACATTATTGACGAGTCATTAATACCAGTGGTCAGTCTGTTACAGTCACTGATCGCACTGCCCTGGATGCGCTTTTTAAAATTTGCCAATTGTTTGTTTTGTTTTAGAATTGTCAAGTTTAGTATTGCCAAGGTTATATGACCTATCTTTGCAGGTGCACCTGTACCATTTGAAAGAGAATATGAAATGTAGAAATGCTCCTCTAAAAGTCTTACGTTTTGGGCCACTGATCATTACACACACTGCACGCACGCTCTGTAGTGCCCTGCAGGTGAGTTAGCACTGACTGGAGGATCGGTGCCACTCTCCAAAGAACTTAGGGTATTAGCCACAGCTTGGCTGGGTAGCTTGTTCCATACTCACATAACAATTTGGATAGAAAATGCTCTTGGCTTTAAATGCATTTCTGTCTAGTTTCCATTTCCTCTGCTTTATGTTTCCCTGTGAATTGTAAAAGGTTCATTATTATTATGAGCATAAAGCTTAGATACTCTAATGACAAATTTGCAGATAAACCTGTTCTTTAATCTTTCAGTAAAACAATGCATACACATGCAAACCAAGGATCACACCAAACTTTCACCTTAAACAGAAATTTAAGTCATGTAAGGCCTGCTGCTGTATGACTGGATCTAAGTCTAATGTATGGCACAATTTGACAGACAGGCATGTTAATTTGAATCGCTGCCAAAGAAAGCCACACTGATCTGTCATTTTCTTTACAGATTGAATGTAGGAACATTCCAATGATCTCTGTGAAATGTCTTCACCAACCGATGACACTCAAATTGCATTTATGCTTTTGAGCTGTATGACACTCAGCATATTCATCACTGTATGGGGTTTGCAAGCATGAATTCATGTTGCACATGAGTTTCAGGAGTGCTTGTTAGAATCTTGATTGCACAACATAAGTAGCCTCACAATCAAAGATAACAGAATACATCTATTTTTGTCCTATCTAATGTCTGTCTTAAATCTAGGTTTACTTATGTCTGTTAGAATCTTCAAATTGAATCTACACTGCAGTTATTGGGAAATGATTACTGGCAAACTTCATAGTGTGATCCTAAAAACAAAACTAACAACAGGTTCTTGTTGAGACTGAGAAGCTGGCTGGTTGCAAGTGCTTTGAAATGTTGGGAATGTGTTTCCAATGTCCATGCCTCGAAGTAGAAGATATTTTCATTCTCAAGGAGCTTAAAATCTATGCTGCATCTGCACAGTTCCCAAATTATTCAGAGGAGTGTTTGCAAGGGATTCACTCCTGGGCTGACTGTGTACCTTATGAAACTAATGAAGAGATAGAAGACATTGTGCGCTAGAATTCAGAATATTCCTAATGCTCACTTCATTCTCACATCTTGATGACATCCTGCTGTCATTACTGCCTCCTGCCTAAGTAACTGAATAAGTAACTAAATAAGGCTTTTGACATTTTACTTCATGTTCTAGATCTGTTTTTCAGTTTCCAAGATAATGACCTGTTTATAGAGTAATAAAGGTATTCAGAGATCAAGTTCTTTTCAGATGATGCTATTTTACAACATAAATATGTATATTTTTTACAGTTTTCATCTTGTTTGTTATTGCTAATAACTTCTTGTAACACTGAAATTATACTGTATATAGACAAAAAATGTATGTTTTTCCTGCCCAAACTATGTTTGCTGTTCTTTTATGTACAATCTTGTTTGACTGCACTATTGTGCTGTATGCAGTACTGAATGTTATAGATTAGAAAGTGTTTTTAATAGGTGCGCTGCTTCTTTGCAAATGCCACATTGACCGTATTCAAGAACCCCAGTGAATTCTCTGACAATGACGTGTGACAGGCCTTGCTGGCTGCTGATATATTTTATGTGCTTAAACAAATACAAAACAAACAACTGGGAATAGAAAGGTTATGGCACGAGAGCAGATGGCGCCCAAGACCTTTAATGTTCTAAAAAAAATGAAAAACTACCAATAAAGACTTCCTTAATGTCATTTCAATCATCAGTGAAAAGGGTTATACATTTTTAGTGTAGCAGTTGACGTTTTCTCCTTTTGTTTGCATTGCCACAATATCCTTTGTGTTGTGACTGACAAACTCAATGTTAAGTTCTACATAGTACGTATGCATAAAAATGTAAAAATGGAACTTTTTCCACATTATTTTTGGTGACTTTGATCAATGATGCAGAAAATTTGCCTCCATAGTTGAAAATCTTTGAGGGAGGTTCCTAATGAGAAGCCATAGCATTTCCCAGTGTTTTCTTTAGAAAGCACAGTTGGAAATAAGCTTTTCCTGGTGAAAAGACTTAACAGCCACAGCCTAATCACTTGACTTCTGACCAGTAGACACAAAGTTCAATACTTTAGCTTATCATTTAAAGAGTTCCTGATTAATTCAAATCGGGAAGTAAGATGATATAATTTAAAAAAATATTATACTCACAATAAGGAAAATATAGTTAAAATGATTTATTTAGTATATCCATTGGCACACAAAAATCGTATACATCTTAGCCACCATCAGCAGTTACAATAAATGATTATCCACTATTTACTCAAAGCTCCCACTACCATTATAACAATTGTGAATTTTATTAAGATCAGGTTTTTGAAGATTTGGATCATTGATATCATGACTTATACTCATTTTATTAGTGTGGATGAGTATATGTCATGATATCAATGATCTGAATCTTCACAAACCTGATCTTAAAACAACCTAAGGTAAATTATTCATGACAATCATCAGAATGTTTAGTTATTTAGTCATTGTTTAGTTAATTCTGAGACAATGTTAAGTAATGTTACCACAGTTACACGACTGCGGATCAGATCTAATTCTGAAGGAATCCACTGGGTTAACTTTGTTAGTGCCTTTCAGGCTTTTGAATCCTTGGATCTGTCACCCTCATAGTCTTCTCTGTTCAAGACAAAGGGTTCATTTCTTTTCGCCTGTCAGAGTAGGACGTTGCTTTAAACCACATGTCCAGGACAAGTTGCTGGGAGCCCAGAGGGTCCTGGCTGCCTAAGCACAGCCTTTTCTTTGGCAGCACGCTGGCCATTATGTCCTGTGGCTCAGGGACTGTGGTCGATGACCCAGGCTTGCAACCCGACCCGGTCTCAGAGCTGTAATGCCTGGATCATAGAGTTCACCCTGCGCTTAGGCAAGCTCTTTTACTGGTTTGAGCTACTCTGGAGCTCTAAATTTCTATATTTATGGTTTTATATCTATTTCTATACTCGTATCTCATTTTGCAAAACAATGTCTGTAAGAGAATGCAGCCAAATCTGTTCCAGAGGCATATCTGGTATCTCTCAGCCTAGTACAATAACATGTTTTTGGTATTGGGAGGACCTACCAGCAAACAACATTATAACTAACAGGAGACTTTTCTGTAATATTTGTTCACACATTTTACCATGCAGTGTCACCTGGAGAAGAAAAAGATCTAGCCAAGTCTGCTTTATTTAGGATCTGAAGTACATCCTCCATAGGAATTTGTTGTTCATTTGGAAATTTTGAAATGATATATAATGAATAGGACAATGAGGTAAAGGCAAACCTTTTCTGATTTCAGGATTCAGAGGCAGAAAGATTGGATTTCAGTAATTTATTTTTTCCGCCAAAGAGACCTACCAAAGTTATCAAATAAGTTCATAACATGAGGGACTGAGCTAGAAATATCTGCGAGAAACACAAGAAGGTGATCCACATAAAGTGAAACCTTTTTTTGATCCCTGTAAGTCAACAGGGGCTCCACTAACACGTTGTCTAATAGCCTTGGCTAGTAGTTGTAAAAAGAGAAGAAATATTAGAGGTGACAATGGAGAGCCCTGTACTGTACCTCTGCCTGTGCCCTCTGATCTGAGAGGGCATCACTGACCCAATCCGAACACAAATTAATTGACCGTGTACAGATGTTTTAAGTGGTCAAAACTGTACCATTCCAGAACAACCGAATGGTAGCTCTGTCCTAACTGACAAAATGCCTTCCCTGCATCTAAGGAAAAGACTCAACAAGAGCTGGGTTGATGAGGGACCTGCAAATGTATGGATCTATCTTAGTGATTCTATATTTCAGTTTCAACACGATCTGTAATGATGTTCTGTCACCAGAGCGCTCTGAAGGTTCTTTTGCATTCTCTGCAAGCGTGTATGTGTGCAGTGTGGAACTTCACTGTCTCTTACATGAGCCCTGTACAGCCCATATCTCACACACTTGTATTAGATCTGGCCTCAGAGATTCTGTTTGCCTGTCTTTTATGTGTTCACTGTTTTTTTGTTGTTTCAGACTGTTAATGTAGATGGCAGTCTTTCTTGGATCTTCTGCTGCTGAAGGTCCCTGTATGGTCTTCTTCGCACAAGAAGATGATTAGATTCTCTAAATCTCAGATGTTAGATACACATAGTTAATTACAGCTTTTGTAACACTAGCGAATACAAGGTTGCTACTAATATCTTACTTCCCATAGATTTTACAACATCAATTTAGATGGTTGCTGTACTTTAGTCCTGGGGGTAAACAGAGGCGACTCGTGTGCTACCATGTTGCAAATCTACACATTTCCACTAAGTTGGAAGTTCCCTACTCCGTTGGGCCCCTGAGCAAGGCCCTTAACCCCAACTGGTCCAGGGGTGCTGTACAATGGCTGACCCTGCGCTCTGACCCTAGGCTTCTCTCTCCCTGTCTGTGTGTCTGTGTCTCATGGAGAGCAAGCTGGGGTATGCGAAAATATGAATTCCTAATGCAAGAAATTGTATATGGCTAATAAAATGATCTTATCTTATCTTAAGTTGTCTTATAAAATATGTGGTCATACCTATACTTTAGACGATTACCCGTAACTAAAAGGCTTGCAGACATATATGGATGGAACAGGCAGCTCCATTTGTTTATTTTACTGGATCAAAATGTTTTGTAAACCCAGTATTTGTGGATAATGATTGTTGGCATTGCCTCTGACGAACTGGCATCCTGTCCAGGGTGTATTCCGCCTTGCGCCTGGTGCTTGCTCTCTTGTAGTCTGAGGCTCCAGCTTCCCCATGACTCTACTGGATAAAACAGTTTAAAAGATGGATGGATGGATGGATGATTTTGTGCATTATTCTGAATATGAAAATAAAATAATTAATAATTAATAATAAACATTAATAAACTTTTTATGTATTCATCTGAGTAAAACATTGAAAGATGACTATAATACATCTTTTGAAGTTTATGGAAGTACAGTATGCACAATTAACTGGAAATATTCTATTTTTGCAGTTAAAGAAACTGAAAGAGGAAATGGAAAAAGAAATACAAATTATGCAGACCTCAAGCAAGAAAACGGTAGGTAATGAAACTACTCTTATACAGTGTAAAGGTACATCATTTTCAAAATCTTTTTATTCTAACAGTGTTAGTATTGTTTGAATGATTTTAGAATGACACTTATAATGACTGATTCAAAAGCTCTTTGAGTGGTTTATTCTGGCATCCTGGTGTTTATTATGGGTCATATCTCAAGAAAAAGTAATAAATTCAGTCTTTCATTAGCCACACAAAACATTACTCGGCAATCTACAGTAATAGAATTGACAAAACTGTTTCCTTTGAAAACAGTATAAGTTACAGCAAGATGGAGACTTCTATAGATATACAGCTTTGCCAAAGTATTGTCAGCAACTGGAGCCAAAGGTGTTTGGGGATAATTCTCTACCAATTTTGCACACTGGCTTAGTATAAAGTTTGCCCCTTCTTCATGGCAAATCAGAAGTCCCACCATCTTTTGAATTACTGGAAGTGCATTTGTGTTTTGCACATATTCTCCCAGCGTCTCAGATCGTCTTCGAATTTGACAATGATAGGATCGTACCTTTATATAATTTTACAGGGTCTTTCTTTTTTACAAACCCCTAAATACTTTATTGCATTTAAGTTTTGGAAGACAATGTTTTCTGTACATTGAGTTTGTAACCCGAGTATCAGCCATAGTTGTTAAGAAGATGAAATAGGTTGGTGTGGGAGATTTCAGGATCTCTTAGATACATAATACCAGCATAAAGGGCTGCCTTGTGTTCCTTTAAAAATATATATATATGCTTTATGTCCTGATCTGATTCTTTGGGCAAGGGGTTCAATGTAAAGAACAAATAGAATGGGAGATAGTCAGTATCCTTGACATGTCTGGCTTTCTAAAACAATGTTGCTTGTGTGGTGGCCATTTACTCACACTCTGACTATGGACTTCTAAAAGGCTTAACTGGCTCTTCTGTGAAACCAAGCCTCTCTAATACCTGAAAAAATGTTCCCTATTTACACAGTCAAAAGCTTTTTCTGCATCTAAGCTCACTAGGATTGTGCTGATCTGTTCATTTTTAATATGTTGAAGTGTGTGGAGCGTTGGCCTAAACATTGTCCTGAGTTTGACGAACATGAAAAGTCCAGTCTAATCCACCTCTGTAAATTCTGATATAAAAGTCTCGAACCTTTTAGATATAATCGAGGCATAAAGCTCTTAGTCCATATTTAAAATTGAAATTGTCCCAAAAAAACTGCATGCTGTAGTTCCCTGTCTTTGTTCCTCTTAGGAGTAAATGAGATTATTGCCTCTCAACAAGAGGTGGGAGCAACCCCCTATTTAAGGGTCCAACTGAAAGAAGAAAGGAGAAGAGTGGAGATTTCTTTTCAAAACGTCTTATACCACTCTGATGGTAGCTCATCGCTACCTGGTGATTTGTTAGTTTTTTGCTTACTTATTGGCGTGTCTGATTCATCTTGTTTGATTTCTTTCGTCAAGAGGGCATTTTGCTCTGTTCCATTTGATGGCTGATCCAAAGAGTCTAAAAAGGTTTTTTATAATCTCATTGCTTTCCTGTGCTGGTTTGGGTATACAGAGTTTTATAATAGGATTCTCAAATGCCTTGTCTATGTCATTGGACATTTTTTTGGCATGGGGGTCTTTTATCTTATACATTAGATTGTGTTTGAGGCTTGCTGTTTACACAACCTTCTTGCCCACTTTTTTGTAGCCTTAGGGCTTGATTCATAGTAGGTTTGCCACAAAAATCTGTACTTCTTCCCAAGTTCTTCCTTGTATAATGCATGTATTTCTATCCTTGTATTTTTAATCTGTCCCAAGACTAATGGATCATTATTCTTCTTATGTTGGTCTTCTAAACATTTTAATTTGCCCTCTATTTTTTTTTACTCTCATAACTTCTTCTGAGATTGGTGATAGTTATCATTCATCCCTATAAGTAGTCTTGGCAGCATCCCAGAGTATGGCAGGGTTCTCTTCTTCGTTATCATTATTCTCTGAATATAACTAAAGGCCAGTTCTTGTTTGTTTAGCAGCTGATTAATTATTGAGTATACCTGCATTCAGTCTCCAAACTGTGCTTATTGGTCTACTGTTTAAATGTAAAACAAGAAACACAGCTGAGTGATCGCCAGATCAGTATTTCCTATTGTACATTCTTTCACTTTATGCCTTTCTCTACCAAACATAAAATTAATCTCCCTTGAGGTTGGTCACTTTAGCCTGTGTTGCTCTGTTGCCTCAGTGCATGGATCAGGGTGTCCCTCAGATCAACATTTGACTGCTTCGAGCTCCTGAATACATTCAGTATGTCACTAACATTGGTACCTTCTGGTTTATATCATTATTGAGATCTTCGAGTTCTTTTAAATTCATCTTTTAACTCCTTAAGTTCCTTCTTCATCTCAGTCTTCAGTTCGCATATTTCCTAAGGCTCATGATGATTTCCCGTAAGGTTTCACTTGTATTTTCCATGTTTTGCTTTAAGAAGCTCTAAGAAGTTGGCATTATCCTCTGTTCTCACAGCAAGATGTTCTTGTGCTTTCTGTTTTGGTAGACTTTCCTTGGATTTTTCCCCACTCATTTTTACTCGTGAAATTAGCTATGGTTGAAGAATTTTGTGGGGTTTTACTTTAAAGCAAAAAGCAGAAATGTTACCGAAAGTACTGTGATTGTTGCTTTAAATGTGTGGAGCAGGTTGTTTATATAACAAATGTTAATTGCTACATCAAAGTGCAATGACTGCAGATCTTGAAACCACAAACTTGTTGAAGGCGCAAGTATTTAAATACTTTTGCAAAGCAGGTATTTAAAAATACTTTTAAAATGTCAAAATGAAGTAATTTTAATTGTTTCTCCAAAGACGCATCAATTAATTTGTTGACTAGTATTTATGTGTTCAAACATTAAAGGTCAAATGTTTCCACTGGACTAATTTTTATTAGACTTTAGACTTTGTAATATGAATAGGTAAAGGTAAGCTTTTAAAGGTTTTTCAGAAGCTTTCTTTTTTCCAACCATACTGAAACTCTTTAGTTACAGTTGGGAAAATAGTGAAGCATTTTCTTTTAAAAAAGTGTACAGCATGAGGAGCAAGTAGGTAAGGACATCTAACTTTATCAATTTTAATGATGGTAGCTCATTCAATACTTCAGAGGTTTCAAAGCTATATCTGGAAGGCCAGTTGTCCAGTCAATGAAAACTTAAGATTCTAAAAACAAAGAAAGGATAACGTACTCTAAACATGCTGTGTCTCCTGGGTATTGATTTTAGCCATGTGGGTTTGATAAAAAGCAATCTGCATCATTGTATCAACAGCAAAAAGCATTGATCAAGATGTCATGACACATTCTTGTATCTAAGTATTAAGATTTTCACATGTAAACCAATAGGATTAAATCATCACAAATACAAGTTTGAGAGGTATTTTTTTTAATAATATTTTTAGTTATAAATGACAACAACAGGTTGATTGCAACATGTTATTAATGTTTTAACATCATTACTGTCTGTATGTCCCGCTTATGTATTTGAAAGGAAGAGCTATTCAAAATTATATGTACCTTATAGTTTATCCCCTGGCTTCATCAGGTACTGTATACAGTACTACAGAGACAAAATGTGACAAGATCTCCTGATTCCTATAATGTGGACTTCAGAGTTATCACCCCATTTCTCTCCTCATGATTTTAACACTATTAATCCATGCAGGATGTGTTATCGGGAGAAAGGTGTTTACATAAGAAACACAAGTCGTGATTCTTTTTAAATTAATCCAAAAATGTTTCAGACTTTCAAAGACTGCATAAAAAGACTTAACTGTAGTTATTAGAAATCAGGAAGAAAACAGAAATAATAATAATAAGACTTTGTATTTTATTGTCAGGCTCTACATTTCATTCTGCTAGTATTGATTGCACTAGTAATTTTTACTTATGTTTTTTTATTACATATAATATATAAAATATTTCCCTAAGAAGAAAAGTAAGTTACACATTGTAAATTAAGTACTCATATTTAAATAATTATAGTCTACAGATATTGTGTTTTGGCTGATATTTTGGGGCATTCAAATGTATTTGTGTTTGTACACATGAAAATGTCTACATCTCCAATTCTACGTTTTGTCCTTCATAATTTTTATATGGATTTGAAAAATGTGTTTTATTTCTCTGATGGTACAGATTGCTCTTGTTATTTTACTTGAGTTACTTTCACATTTATGCATACATTGCTTGTTGTTATTTTGTGCTGTAACTAAAGCACAAATTGAACCCGTTCAACAGCCGTGGAATAAATTTGCTCTCGGCTTTCTTCTGGTGACACGGGTTAACTGTAAGAGAACTAAGCCACCCTATTTTGTTTGCCACATGCATAGTAATACAATGCTTCATCACCTCTACCTATTCATCCATGTCACACGAGAGATTCTGTCAACAAACTGACCACATAGAGACGACCGTCTCAAAAGCAGAGAAAGTGGAATGTGTCAGCAGCTGACAAAACAAAGTGATGTTCTGGAGAGGAAGGGCCCTGATTCACTGTATTGTACAATGGCAGAGTTGAAAGTCCACTTCATAGAGAAGAGCTAACAATACAGGCTTGGTTGTGCCTCCTGATAGGGATATTTATCGTGTTCTAAAAAAGCCTTATCTTTTACATCATGGATTATTCAGGAAGCTATAGTGGAAGCAATACATTAATATTAACTGCTTAATTAATCTTTTGAACTAAATCAGGAAAAAGCTTAAGTGCAAATGCTAAATGCCAAGTTCTGCAGTGCGTTACACTGAACATGAACTCAATTGCTATTCATGTTTTTGAGTGTTTGTCTGCATGAGAGTTTCATTGCAAGGCCATTACTAGCTGGAGCACTCACTTCCAGTCTGGGGGTCAGTGCTTACATCATGCTGGCATAGACCATCCTGTGATCAATCAGATGTTTCCAGTCAAAAATAAAGATCAGAAATATGCAAAAAACAGTTTGACTGTTTCAAGTCAGATATTGCTGTCACCATTCCTAAATAAGGTTAAGAGTACAAGATCAACAAAGCCCTCAATCCTGTATTATCTAAAACACAAAGATAGACCTTGGAATACTCCCACTCTGGAGATGCCTTCCGTGTCTCCTTGGAAAGTTAAATGGTTAAGAAAACCAACAGTTAACATGCTCTTCACACCTCCACAGGCATTCAGACAAAACCAACTAACAAGAAGAACCACAAAGACATTTAAATCTTGAATTGACATGCTTAGAAGGACATGCTGAGTAAACTTTGAATTGGCAATTATGATGTCACCACAGTGTAAGTTTATATAATTATACAGGACAAAATGTCTGTCGATTCAAACAGCTAAGAACTGCTTTTTTTATTTTCTAAGAATAAGAGTGTTTATATGCTGTCAGTGTGTACTTTTCAGTACGTTATTTGGACGTAAAAAGGTAAATTTAATTTTAATCCGTAATGACATTAAAACTGTATTAATAATGATGTGTGTGTGAATTAATTTGTGATTTTGTTTTAATACCAGCAAGAAGAAAATGCTATAAGATTGGCAAAAATAGAACAAGAAAAGCAACTTATGTGGGAACAGGAAGAGATTTTAAGAAAGTCTGCTCAGCCAAAAATGGTAAGCATAGACAATGCTTCCCGTTGTCTATGATGACTTTTAGTTATTATTTGCAACTACAATTCCTAATATTTTCCTTTCTAAACAGGTAAAAAATGGTGAACACGAGCTACTGGCACAGCTTGAAGGAGTACAGAGGATTGAAAAGCAGCAGAGAAAACAAATTGAAAGGTAACTGATAGTATCAGGCATGTTTCACTTTTAAAGGAGCACTCTTTCAATGTTTGTACTGTTAAATAGTTTCAGCATGATGGGGGAACATCATAACTGATTCTGTAAGCAGCAAAACGTTGGGTTTGGTTACCCAACAGTAAATCAGATCTGTACATTTTACTGTACATTGCACAAGGAGTAGTGTTCATTCAAAGATTAATTAATAATCTGTGATTCACCACCACAAAAAGCTGACTTAATTCTCAAAATATAAAGCGTGTGTCAGCATGGTGTTGCACTGATTAGCACTGCTGCCTCACAGCGTTGAAGCCCAGAGTTCAGTTTCTGAGGTGCGATCTGTGTAGAACTCGCTCGTTCTCTCCTTGTTCATGTGAGTTTTCGCCTACAGTCCAGGTCAATTTGTTTCTAAGAACATCGGCTGTCTGCCTGCTGTGGACTGGCGTCCCCTCTGAGGTGTAGCCTGCCTTGCATCCCTTGCTTGCTGGGATGGCCCTGGATTTGATCCGATCACTTTATTAGCCATATACAATTTCTTGAATTAGGAATTTGTCTTTTCACATACCCCAGCTTGCTCTCCATCAGGCACACAGACAGGGAGAGAGAAGCTTGGGGTCAGAGCGCAGGGTCAGCCATTTATACGGCACCCCTGGAGCAGTTGGGGTTAAGGGCCTTGCTCAGGGGCCCAACGGAGTAGGATTCCTCTACTGGCCACGGGATTTGAACCAGCAGCCTTCCAGCCACAGACACAGATCCTTAGCCACAGAGCCACAGCTCCACCCATTTTTGAAAATAGATAAAGGGGTTTGAAAATGGAAAATGAGTTTGAAAAGGTGGATACCTGTGGGCACGACTGAAGCAGGTTTCAGAGGCATCTGCCATTTAAACCTACGTTTAGATCAAAGATGAAGGAAATTCAGTAACCCTGAATGCATGGCTATATGGAGCTATATGGCTATATGGCTATACGGACTGATATGGAGCTCTAATGGCTAAAAGAAAAAATAACAGACAAGATCTGAGACCTCAGAGAACCAATTGACAGAATAGGTTCTTTCCCAATAACCACAATTCTCTTATACCTTCATGATGCAATACAGTGTTAAAATAACAGAAAATAATAACCTGGCCAGTGGTTTCGATTAACGTCATGATTTAAACATCTGAAATAAGTCTGACTGATTCATGGGCAGCTCTGGGAGTAGTTGAGCTTACCAAAGTTACTGTCAAGACTTTACTTTTGTAATAGGTGTGATATGCATCATATCCGTTCAGGGATGTGATCATGCTAACCTTTTACTTCAGACTTTGCTTTCAGAGCTTTCAGAATGTATTTCATTATAATAAGTAACAGTTGTAGCTTCCCTCGAGCCAGAATAGTGAATTATTCCTCGAATACTGGAGAGTTTGAGCACAATCACACATGAGCTAGGAGGATTAAAATGTCTTACCTCAATATGTTTCTGATAAGCATTTATCTAGGAAGATTCCAAACTTTAAACCACTGTAAATGCCTCAAAAGTCTTTATTGTTTATTGCTATTGTTATCATTGCCATTATTTTCACACTGGAGCTTGTGTCTGAAAGAGAAATTTCTAATAATGGTTCACTCACCACCATGCAGTGGTCAGACGATGGAAGTATTATCCTTTCTACTGTTTTGGCCATATCTGTCTCTTTGTGTTTAAGAATATCTAAATTCTTGAAATGCAGATTTCTCAATATTGATGCTGCCTGCTTAACAATGACAGCACACATTCTAAATCGTGGGATTTGGGTGTCTTGAAATGAGCGTTTTTCTTTAACGTCTTATTATTGAAAGTGGAATTTTGTCTTTTATCGCAGCTTGAGAAAACAACTCGATCGGACAATCCGAATGTGGGAGAAGAAGTTTGACATTCTAAAGCAAAGGTACCGCAAATAAGGAGCTCAGATTTAAAAAAAAAACATCTATGCTTACTGACATTTTATCCTTTATTCTGTATTTAAATTTTGTGTACATTGCTTAAAGAACAGATGACAGGCTTCCAAAATCAAAGTTGTAATTATTAGGACGTTCCTTAAGGACGCTCCTGGTTAAAACCAACAACTGTGCTGACAGAAACTTCTGAGGTGAACTACAGTAGATCTCAGAAGCGTTAGTTCAGCAGAACACCTTACACCGATACTGGCCGTCCCCAGAACTAATATAGTCTCCTTCCTTCTTCACTTCACATGGGGCAGCAACCTGATTATGAGGTTTGTTTCTTTGAAGGATCTGATCCCTTTTAATCAGTGTGTGTCCCATTGCTTTCCTGTAATGAACTCCACGAACGGAAAGTTTCCATGCCATAAAGGACGAGATGTTCTTGCGCCAGATGCTGCAACGGCAGGCTGCCACGCTCCACCATGCCTCCGTTAGTTATATGGTAGGTCTGATAAAATCTACACTGCTACAGTATGTGACTTTCTTGCAATAGGGAGATAGGCATTGTACCTACATAGTTATGTATGTACAGTAAATTTTTGGTCCATTAAACTGAGGGAAGGGGGAAGGGCTGTGCCTTATTGCTGAACGTACTTTAAATGTACTTTTAATCCTGACATTTTTTAAGTCCATCAACACTCTGTGATATGGGAATTATAGATCTTATATTTCAACAGTTTGCAATCAACACAGTCAAGTGACAATTGCTCCTGTGCCTTTTATTACCATAAATACCCAAGCTCTCTATTTCTTGTGTCATGTAAATAGTTGTATAAAATTCACTAAGGCGCACGAAACACAAACCACCGCCATTGTAAGCAATTGACCTACCTCAGTGGAATTTTGAAACCCCCTGAGTCCCATGTCTTTTATTTTTGAGTATTTCTAAATACATTGAATTTGCTAAAGCATACAAAACACAAAACAACACGATATGTTGTCTGTTATTGTGGGGAAAGTCCAGTATTTCTGATTTTAGAGACAGAATTCCCCTTCAGCAGATTTTGCCAGTTAAATCTGTAGTCCATTAAAGAGAAGTCCTATAAAACTGAGGGTTTACTGTATTATCTACACCCAGCAACGTACTACATTAATAACAACTTAGTAAATAAAGTGCAGTTGTCCTGACTTTCCACCATACAGCAAAATATATATATATATTTTATTTTTGCTGTATATGAATTTTGTTAAAACACAGCCCTGCAGTATTTATTTGTTATTTTAGTCCTCCACAGCTGTTAAAATGTGTCGAGCTTGTGTTTTGTCTTTTATCTTCTTTCTCTTGACTGTTTATGAGAAACACATGTAGAAATAAAAGAAAACAGAAATTAACAGGTGCAGCACCATTAAGCCCTCCATCCCCTTCCATGATTGTTGCTGCCTTATAAATATTCATAAGTTTTGGCTCATGTTGGTGTATTCTCACTTACCATTATTATATCAATGGAGAAGTCTGCCTGACATTTCTTTATTTAACCACTACAAGAGAAAAACAGCCCTGAAACCACCCTTGGAAGCAATAAAAGCAACAGGTTAAAGACTGCTTTGACATAAAGAAAGTATTGTTGTGTATGGTCTGTTCAAAATGTGTAGATACAGTGTGTTTACTATTTTGTTCAGTTCTCTATTCCACGAAGGAGAAAAAGCAGCCCAAATACCTTGTGTTTGTATCTTGCCCAAAGGCTCTATCGTTAAACAAATAGAAGCAGAATCTCAACTATTTGAAGGTACTATTCATACCTTCATAAAACCATAAATCTCTGTGTATATTCTGACTGTCCAAAAGGAGTTTTTGAATTATTTTCTTAATTCAATGGAACTAAATTGAAGGGCTGGTCATACCTTGTACAGTACAAACTTTGTGTTTGTTGACAAATGTTGCACACTTTTTGTTGTGTTTGTTGGAGAATCTTTGTACCGAACAAAATTGGTTTTGGTTGACTGGGGTTGTATAAAAAAGGTGTTGGGTTTTTTTGCTGTAGTATCTGGACTGTAGAATCCTATCTTGTGCCCCGTACCTCTGCTGTATGAAGGAGCAGTAAGTATTCCCCTGGAAAGGAAAGGCTGGATCACACTAACTAGAATAATTGTGTCTTCCTTACAGTTTGATATGCCTACAGCGTTCCATGGAAAGACCCCAGTAGGAGATGGACTTGGAATGCCAAGTTATTCTTCGGAAATGCCACTGGTTGCTTATTTGCTTCTAACTTTAAATTAAAATGAATTTTTGATTATTATTTTTGGAAGTTTTTACATTTTTTTTTCCTGTTCACTAGCCTGATATTGGTTCTGGACCTTCCCCCCAAACTAAGGCAACCATTGATGATGATGCTCTCAATGCAGCAGGATCAGATGTTTTCCCATCCAAAGGTTAGTTTATTACTTTCATTTTTAATACAAATAGAACTTCAAAATTAATTAAATTGCAGATAGGTACAAGTGAATTCATATAATGCCTGATGTTACTTGTGAAAACTATAGATTCCCATGAAGTTTACAATTCAGGCTTTAACTGCAGCAAGATTTTAGTGTGTTAAAAGCTGTACTGCTGGTACTACAATTATCATGACTAACTTAAAATAATAATGTCTTTATATACAGTATAAAGTGCTTTTACAGAGACGGCAGCCAAAGTACACTAGTATGCTCGCCACACATCAGCTACCAGTGAGGAGAACAGAGTGATGAAGCCAGTTCATAGAGATTATTAGGAGGCCAGGGAGAAATTTGGCCAGGACACAAGGGTAAAACCCCTACTCTTTTTGAGAAATGCCCTGGGATTTTTAATGACCACAGAGAGTCAGGACCTCGGTTTTATGTCTCATAAAACGGGTGGTGCAGTGGCTCTGTGGCTAAGGATCTGCGCCTGTGGCTGGAAGGCTGCTGGTTCATATCCCAAGGCTGGCAGAGGAATCCTACTCCATTGGGCCCCTGAGCAAGGCCCTTAACCCCAGCTGCTCCAGGGGTGCTGTATAAATGGGTGACCCTGCGCTCTGATCCCCAGCTTCTCTCCCTGTCTGTGTGTCTCATGGAGAGCAAATTGGGGTATGTGAAAAGACAAATTCCTAATACAAGAAATTGTATATGGCCAATAAAGTGATCTTATCTTATCATCCAAAGGAAGGTGCCTTTTTACAGTATAGTGTCCCCATCACTATACTGGGGCATTAGGACCCACACAGACCACAGGGTGAGCAACCTTAGTTTTTCCCAGGAGGTCTCCCATCCGGGTGCCAGCCAGGCTCACACCTGCTGAGCTTCAGTGGGCTTCCAATTTTTTCAGTTGCAGGGTGATATAGCTGATAGCATTACTGTATAGGATTAATTACATTTAAAACTAAAACAATACAGCCTTGGGAAAACAAATTACAGTATGTTAAAATGATATTTGTATCCCAGAGGGCTGAGTGAAACAAAAAAGATTTGAATAAATGTCAAGGTGTGATATGTGAGTTCTTATATTACAGCTAGATAGCTCCATACATAAGCTATTACTGCAGTTTGAAAAGGATGCCACACGCATTGTTATAGGTTCATTTTATAATTTCTCATTGTTATTATTTTATAATTTTTCAAACAAGTTTTTGTGTTAAACATTGTATTATGTAATCTAAGATCGTTTTTACTTGAGTAGCACATGCAGAATCTTTCTCACAATGCTGTATTTAACCTCTACCTGTGAGTTATTGATTTTTTGATCATTGGAAACTTCACTAATGATCTTCACAGAGATGACTCTCATAGATAGCAGTGCTTGAATGCTGTTTGTCAATATGGAAGTGCTCTAACAAAGGTATCTGATGCACAGGAGCTAACACATTAATCTGATAGATTACATTGTGTTTTTCTGAAGTATCTATACATTCCAATAATCAAAGACAATGAAGCTATGTTATTTTCTGTAGCTTTTTTTCCTCTCTTTACCATGTGTATGAAACGTTAAGAATGTTTTTATATTATAATTTTAAAATATATATATTTATTTTGTTGACATGCTATTACACATATATTGTAATAGCATGTTTGTTACTATTATTTTTGCTATGGAATTGTGTAGGCTGGAAGAAACACGGTCCATTTAATATGTTATCACTTTTGTGAGATTCTTTCAAGGTTTATACCAGCACAAAGTTGATTTTTGCATTAACAAACTTACGACCAGAAATGATTCAAATTTAATTTTTATATTAATCAATTATGTGAATTGTAGATTAATTCATTGAAAGTGAAAAATATTTAAAGGAATATATATATTATGCATGATAGAAACATACAGTAGCTGTACAAAGGTCCTAAAGCTGTTGCAGCTTTGGGTATAATGGTCTACTCACAAGTCTTTAACCAGAAAGTGTCAATACATGACTTCGGTATGGAGGCTTTGTATTTGAAGGGCTGGCAGAGCTCTTGATAAGCTATAATAGGGTCTGTCTATATCTTTGACAAGCAGCGTGCTGTAGGGTGACAAATGTTAAAGCCACTGGTCTTCAGCAGGAAGGAAAGGACTATGGCACTGACCTTTCAAGAATTCAGTGAGCCCTGGGCTCAGCCATGGGAATTCAGACCAGAGATCACCATTGACACTCTTTAATTGAAACATTAGAGATAAGACACCAGCCTGTGCAAGTCTTGTCACTTGGAAAGAATCTACAAACAGTGTTGTCGCACAGCAGAATGTTTATTCTGTGAAGTGGTGATCTAAAGTGGCCTGGATGAATTGATTCTTATGAGAAGCAAGACATTTTTGTGATTTTCCTTGGCTTAAATATAGGCTTTGCCTAAAGGGATTGGTTTAGGCAGTGTGGAAATATTAACAATATTACAAGTTTTGTTTGCACCAGCAGGTAAACAGATTTGGAATCAGTATGTATGTTCTGCCTGAAAGATCATCTAAAGAAGGTTTTACATGCTTAATCAAACTAATTACTTATATTAACCCAACATATACTCTGTGTTTTTATCAACTCTGAACAAAAATAAACACTTTTTGACACATCAGAGGCAAAATATATACTGGATATTGAATTGAGCATTAATTGAAAGCATAATGGTCAGTGTATTTTGCAATATTGAAAATGAATTCTTTAGTGAGAATATAACATAGTAAAACCAGAATGTTATAATACCAATGACACATATAAAGATGCAATGTTGGGATTGTATCTTTAGTACAAATACTTGTCCTTTTATTTTAAAATTACAATTAACGCTAGTATAAAATCTCTACATACAGTACACTCTGATATCTCTAATCTCTAAAATCTCTACTTACAGTACACTGTCTAAAACGTTCTATAAGCAACGGTACATATGCCATTGAGTTTTCTCGAGCTTTTAATGCTTCTATAAAATAGTTTTCCTACTTTTGTTCTGAGTAACAGAAAGTACAACTGAGCAGTGCAAACAAAGTAGAGGGGAAAAAAATCAAAAACTGCTGAACCGCACAAGCATAATAAATTGTGTAACTTTTTGCTGCTGAATACGTCTTGCCCATATGCTGCACTACAAAGCCACGTGAATAAGGCATTTACAAAATCAGGCCCACCACATTAAACAGAAAAACAATCTTTATTCATGGTGACTTATCAGTCTCAATTAATCAACTTTAACAATAGAAATTCTGATGTGTTCAAGCAACCTGAAAGCTATAGGTCATCACCAGGGCATCATTGTTGTCTCTTTGTGTCTCCTTTTAAACATGTTGCTTGTGGAGTTATTTTTATGATCCCATATATGTTTTGACATCGAAACTTCTTTTACAAAGGTTTACTCTTAGAAAGCACATTCGAAAGCACAAAGCGTGTCAGAGCTCTCTAACATTAAGCACTAAACAGCTTCCCAGTCTTGCAGGACTGTTTCGTCTGTGCTGCTATGTGAATAGCATTGTGCACACCATTCCAATGGTATTGAAAAGGGGTGACCATTGGCTTGATTCGGTTACACGGTTTAGTTAAGTGCCTCCTCCCACTGCCTTGGGGTCTGTAAAAGGTCTGTGACCTGTTTAGAATTGCCCAGGGAAATGTCATGTTGCCCCTCCCAATGGGAGTATCTGCATTCATTTGATCGGAATAAAAAATGATTGGGGATGGTTAGATCACTGCTTTTGAATTGCAATTTATACCACTTTACAAAAATGCACATTGTTGGAAAAGAAAACATGGAAATGTTTCTTTCCAAATTGCATTACCTGTGAAATGCTATTAGTCTTTTTAAGACAATTCTTCTCTTGTTTGTTTTTATAAATGTAATAATATGTTACATTTAGTCTTATTTTTAAGTATTTTGTGCAGAACATGATTTTTTTAAATAGTATTTTATTTACTTGTTTACCTTATTATCTGAATGTATTAATTTCGGGGCGCTGCATTTTTTATTCTTAAATGGTATTTCCAGCATGTGTTTATTAATACATATACAGATGCAATAAAGGCTTATGCCTAAGAATGCTCTCTAAATGGAGAACCATTCATTTGTTTTGTTTCATACCTGTCTTTTGTGGAGTCTAGTAAGAATGTCTTTTATTTCCAGAATCCCAAATACTGTCTGAAGATGAGGAAGAAGAGGAGATGAGTTCTGCTCTTCCTCTTCCGTGTCCACCGTCCAGTTGCAGACAGTCTCCGTCTTCTCCAAATGTTCTGTAGCAGAGTGCACCAGAGTAAAGAGATATTGCAAGAGAAAGTATTAAATGAGCTCAAAGAGTCCCGCGATATAGGTGTCTTTCATTGCCTCCCTTCATGTACCGGCAAACCCAGTACCGTCAAAACTGATTAAATTATGTGCGAGGTTTGAATACCATGAGATAGAATGTATTCCAAATGGCTCGAAAGAATCTAGTATTCTGCTGCAAACATGCCTATGACTATCTCTTAATATTTCAGCTGCACTTCACTTATAGAAATACTGTAAAAGACAAGTACTTCGAATCTTTTCTGATTCATTGTATTATTGTTTTGATTATTATCATTGTATTATATTTCTGAATGCATTTGCCACGCAGTAATTGAGAGAACGTTTAGTTAAGTTAGCTACTTGACATTGTTAAGTCATATTTTGAGTTAACAATATCATTGATACTGTTTTTCTTGTATTTTAATCTGTTTTTAGATCAGATATCACATAAACAGAAGGCAGTTTGTTCTTGAGTGTAAAGTTCTTGGAACAAGAGCTGTGGAATACACTGGCTTACTGCAGTGTTTGACATTTGCACTGGAGAATGTATTTAGCTTCCCGAATGCTCTATACAGCACAAAAGGCTGGAATGTAAGGCTTTTGGGATACAATCAATGGAAATGTGGGTACACTCACAATCACTTTTTAGCTCTGATTCATGTGGGCTTTTGTATTTACGTCAGTGAAATACAGAGGTAGCAAAACATGCATGGCAGCTACAAAGGAGCGAAAAATCAGCTCTGGTTTCGGTTCGGGAGCTGTAAGATATTTGCCAGCTCTAAGGAAAAAACTGAATCCACTGAATGATTTTCCTCCTTCTTGAGGGACTTAAGCCTTTACTTTGTTTTGTTTTTATGGTTCTGTCTATTAGGTGGATTTTGACTATAATATACATTGTGCAAATAAGGAAAAGGGCTCTTAACTCTAGTTAACAACTGAATTAACAGTCTGAAACTCCAGTATCTCAATCACGATGTCTATTGAATTAACAAAAAGCTTTGTGTGTCTCAGACCCCGTGACCTTCAACTACAAGCTTATAATCAATTACCAATTCCATCTTTGACATGTCTCATTTCATACTGAACAACATTTTCCCAAGTTTAGAAATTAGCTTAGAATATCCTAGGTCCCCATATTTTCTTTAGCCGACGAGGCCTGACCAGGTACATACAGCCTTTTCCATTCAAGCGCAGTTTTGAATAAACTACTTGCATGGAGAATGGTGTAGTTGGAAAGAGACTGTTGTCATAGAAACTTCCTTCAGGTGTCAGATATATATCATTACCTTAACACTCTTTGGAAAGTTTACACTAAAGCAGTTTGCTACTTCTTTCACTTTTTTTCTCCATTGGTTTTGTAAAACAACAAAAAGGCGATTTTTAAACTCTGGAAATTAATTGGATTCATTAGTTGTTAGATAAATGGCAATTGCTGGTAAGTTGGATTCCAGCAGAGTTTCACCATAGAGGGTTAATGGGAGTCAGTGCTGGAAACTTTCCCAGAACTGGCTTCCAGCCATTTCAACCAATCACCCGAACTTATAGCTAGATTATGCTGATCGGTCTCTATTCAAGATTTCCCTATGGTGTTTGTATTTACTTCAAAAACAACTGCACAACTGTTAACAGTCTCTATGAGACCCCTATAATAATAAAACTGTCAAGTGCCAGTCTTAAATATCACCCTGTAATAACCTTGCATTAAAGGGCAAACACGAATAGGTATAACAGGATGTGCCATTTCAGCTTTTATTAGTTAATTTTTACATTTTATTCTTTACTAAAAACTACTGTTAGGTTAAAGAAACCGTTTCAGGGTATTTTATGGGTTGTTTTTTTTTCTGTCATGCTAATTGAAATTCTAAGGAAACGATCCTGTTCCTTTTTAATTAATGAACGGAATACTTTTGCGTCGCTTAAATGAATCGTACTTCCTAAATGCAGAAGTCTAGTTCATGCCTTATAATGTACTAAATTCATTCTAAACACAGAGGAATCCGATCTGTTAAAACAGAGCTCGGATTTTGCAGGGATAAATACGCGCACAGTTCTTTGACTTTTTTTTTTACGCGAACGCGAATTCGCTTATCACCTTATTTTGCTTAATGAAAATGCTTTTATAGCTCAACTCCCAGCTGCATTTGTCTTGCAAAAAAAGTGCCTGCTGAGAAATGCATATAATAGGGAAACGGGTCAGCTGGACAGCAGTGTAATTAATGCCAGAAAAAGCCAAGAGCCGGTTTCATAGATTGTCTATTGAGGATATTAAAACGAGACCTGGTGAAAAATGACGCATGCTTTTACACTTCAGAAAGCTGGCAACTGGCAAAGCCCTTTTTAACTTCGTCCTGCTGAACAAAAGAGGTCGACACATCGAGCTAAGTTGTAACGAGTTCTGTGTCTCCAGCACATTACGTGCATCATGGAAACATATTGTATCGAAATAGTTTGGAGGAGAATACTGGGGATGAAAGAGAATGGGAGCTTTGATCAGCTCACTGGGGTCCTGGGTGCGCACAGACTGACTGCAAGGCGTTATTCAGTTCCTGCTAGACACACTTACAAGACCGCTGAAAGAAATTTGCATATTAGTAATTTATCACATTTTAGTTCGACTTTTTTTTCTGCAAGGTAAAAAAGTGCCCTGAATAAAACCAGATCAATCATCAAAATAGAGAGAGCTATACAATTCACCCAAGTTTCCCCTCTTCTCAGGAAAAAGGGAAGGCACGTTTATCAAAACGTTCTTGCAAGTTATAAAACGCACCAAAATTGTGGAACAAATCTAATTCCACCATCCTACTGCGCTTTTGAAGAGGTATACATAAAAGGAAGGTTTGAAATAAATCAGTAGGCTACACCAAGCCATTCCAATACATTGCCATTTTATTCAGGCAGACATTGTAAGAACAACTGCTTTTAAAATATCAGCTCTGTAAGATTTAGTCGGGCTATTTATTGTGTACATTAAGACGGTTTAGCGATATTTGTATGCTACTAAGCACATTCCCTTAAATATGCCTTTGGATTAGTCTTTGGATTTAATAAATTGTCAAAAGGCTAAGCAACATCCATTATCACAAGTTGAGTAAAATGGCTAGGGTATTCAACCATCTAAAAACGCTAAATAATTCATTTTGTTAAAAATCGTTATATTCTGAGTGCACAACTACATTCAAACCACAACCATACCTCTTCAGTGAGTCGTTTCCCAGCCTTTTGCGTATATATGAAGTATTAGTAGGGACAGGGAAAGTGTGTTCGAATGCACGCTTTAAAGCGCCAATATATCTTTAATAGTGAACGCAGAGGCCAAGCAGAACCACGAGAGCTAACAGTGGAGTGAGTGTTCCTGTGGAATAAAAAGAACACATCCCAGGCTTAAGAAACGAGGCAGTAAATAAAGAACTGTAATATTTCATAGGGGGCACCGAAAATCTGGATACAATGCTCCTCATATTAAACGCGATCTTCTTTCTCTTTGGTGTCAAACAAAAGTCATAGCAAGACGTCTTTATGGCTAATTCAGTCAAAGGCACATCCCTGATTCCCCTGCAGAAAGGTCAGTGTCGTTGTGTTCGGTCCACCAAGGGGGTGTTTTCACAGCAAAGACTGAGCCAGCTGTCTCTGTCATACTCTCACTATTGGGAGAGAACACACTGGGCATGGTTGTTAGAACCATTCTACACCTGCAAAATATACTGATTTCCAACACTTTTCAACTTTTTTGTTTAAGGAATTCAAGCAAAACAAAGGGGCCGTTCGCAAAAAAAAAGCACTGAAAACTACGGGGTGGTTGGGTATGTACCAGCCGAGAAACATAGCCCGCCCTTGTGGGGCCCACATCAAAGGATTTTCATGTTCAAAACTTTGGTAAAACGATCAAATAATTGCAATAAGTGTAATAGTTTTGTCCTAAACTGAAGGGCCTCTTGTTCCGGTCTTAATTTTGAATTATGCGCGCACGGAGAAAACAAATAATAGTACCCCACCACTTCATGTGGCCTATAAGTACCCTCTTACTGTCGTTTTTAAACAGAATAAATCAGTGCTATCAGGAAACTCCATCGCTAGGATTTTCCCTTCTTTAGACGTAGTTTTGTTTTTTAAAGACTAGTTAAAAATATTTTTTTCTTTCATAAACATGCATTTTACGTTTAAACGCGTGTTTTACTAGTGTAAAATCATGTAAGTGGAATGTTTTCTGATCAACATGCTAATGTGCAGACTGGTGTTTTATATACAGTAAATTGATATGACGTACTGTCGTAGATTATGTCTTCTTTCACTTCTTGTGAAGACATTTAGGTTAAATGTACGCAATTATCTAGAATATATTGAAATACTAAGAAAACAATATATCTACCTGCGGAAGTTTTTTTTTACTGTAAATACTCTAGGTAGTTAAAATCTCACATCCATGCTAGCCTTCCGATAAGTTAGCTAAAAAACAGTTATTACTTGTAGCTATATTTTCTTTAAAAAAGCAAACACTGAAGGCATTTTGAAGAACAAAAATATTAGTCATTAATATTATTTTGCGTAATCAACTCGTAAGCATTTCTGACTTTCTGTCATGCGCTATTTACAGTGGGTTTATGTGTTTTTGACAAAGGAATTTTATAAGGTAATTTGACTCTCTATGCTAAATATATGAAGTTTTATTTTACTAAAGCCTAACAAACAATGTCAGCTCCATGTGTCCATGTTTAAACCATATTTACAATTTTCTAATTTAGTTTAATTCAGTGCTTTACTTTTTATGTGCTTTGCGCATTTCTGGTTTAAAAACGGCAGTATGAAATCGTTTAAAGTGTACGTAGCAGTTTGTTTTTACTCAGGAGTTATGTTTGGGTGTTACTAATCAAGGCCGAAAAAGGTCTGACTTCACAATAAAAGGGTTAATTTTTATTTCGGTACTCTGTGCCAAGACTCTGTGGAAAGGGGCCACTCGTGGGAAACCACCAACTGCATTTTGGCTTTGTAAATATTTGAAACAAGAAAAAAAGGGACTGGGGAGTACCAAAAAGGCGGTTTCTGAATATCTTGTTTATGGTCATTTTAGGAAAAGATAAGGGCTGGAGAGGTACCAAGTGCACGACATATATCTGTGGGTCTTTTTGTGGATAGATGTAGCCCTAGCGCAAGCACACCCCCGGGCCTCCTGAGCGCTCCGTGCGCACTAACTCTCCACTTCTATCCGTTCAGTTCATCCACGGGCAGTTCCATGCGCCACAGAGCCTCATTCGCCGATATTCGTTTCACTTGCTTCTAAAAAAAGATCACTGGTTATTTCTGGGCGATTCTAAGTTTCCTTCGGCTACATAGGGGTACGTCCTTGATGCTCATCTTATTTCTTTGCTACTGTTATGCTCCGTGGCACAAAATTCGTTTAAAGACAACCCTGCACGCATGCGCGTCTTTGTGCACTTGTTACGGGGAGGTAAGTTGGTAAAAGTTTGGAAAAGGTACAATAACCCGGCGCCTGAACGCGCTGCTGACTCCAGGGCTTCTCCGATGCAAAAGGCTGGTTCCTTAGCACCATATGCTTAGTGAATAAAGCCCTAAAAGCTTAATAAAGGTAAAACGTTGTCTTTTAAAGGTTGGAAAGGGTCTTTTATTTGATTTAGATGGAGTACTTGCGCACAAACCAAAGCGCGCTTTTGGCATTAACTCGCCCTTTCTTTAGGAAGCGTAGCGGCCACCACGTAGCGTGTTTCATTACAGCATAAGCTTTTCATCACTCGGCTTTGTTCGGAATGAAAGTAATGCTGTGAATTAAAGAAATGACAATATTTTCTATCAGCTTGAAGGTCCAGGAGAAGGGCCCTTGAGCTTGGCAAAAATCAGGCAAATCATTCATCATGCCACCCCGCACCTGTGGTCTTGGCATTCAAAGTATACAAACCTATTCCTATTAACCTTAATTATTCAAAAACGACACAATGGTTGAAATAGAGCAGGTTGAAGTCTGTTTATTGGTCGTAAATGTTTTTCTGAAGATCTCCTGAAGCTCTTTGTTAGCTCGTCGTTGAGTCTGGCCTCTTTCTTTCAGACGAGAGTAGCCTTGGACTTTTCAATTTTCAATCGTAACATCTGCTTAATCGTACGGATCAAAATATGGAGACACAAAACATATGTAATGGTTGATTTGTTAAATCCTGGTAATGAGTTATTAACAAGGGAAAACAATGGGGCAGGATGGTGAGAGCCTTATGGTAACAGAGTCACTTCATGTAACGCCTGACGTTTCCCTCCTTGATAAATGGAACTAAGATCTGAACGCCAGGTGATAGCAAGAAAATCAATGTCTTTAGGGGCCAGCACTAAGACCTTTTTTTTCTATGTGAAAAATTAAAGGACATAAATTTAATTGGCTGATCAGCCTGAAGCTGTAGGCTTGAGTCTAATTGCTAGTAGATCTAGCCAGGGAGACAAAACGGGATTTTGGACTGTTTTGCTGGCTCGTATTCGAGCTTTCAGCCCAAGTGTATCATTGAAAATGTGTTTTATTATAACAAATGTCATGCTTTACAGTTCCCATATTGTGTAAAGACAATAGTTAATGGTACATTAAAGACAAGAACACCATGCCAACACGTCTTGGAGACATTGTAAGGGCCTCTCTCTTTGCTTGTTTTAAGCAGCTGCAGTCCAGGACCCAGAGACACAAAAAGAACAAGTTTGAAATACCAGGTGCATCCGAGAGAACCACGACGGGGATGGAAATGTTACAGCCTAGGACATGAACCTAGCAATAAAGATATCATTTCAATTGTTAGGAGCTTCCACGCCATGTAAAACGAGAGGCGCCAGAGCTGCCTGCTTTCTGGCAGCGATACTTTCCCTCCCTGGGCTGCCCTGCAAGCCAGAAATCTCCCTCAGCCAAATCCGAACACCTGTTGGCCAGACCTCACATCCAGTCGTGGGAATCGTTTCCTTTGAATGATTCCAGATATGTAAAATTTGTTGTGGAATTATTTTTCCGGCCATTCCCACAAGCTGTAGAATGCGTGGTTGGAAGGGATTTGCTCACGAGGGTGTACGAGGGAGACTCAACTGGTGTTTGTTCAGCCTCGCAGCTGGTACTCGATGCCACAGAAAAAAAAATACATTGATGAAAATGTGATGAGTTCGTGGATTTAAGGGGTTTCACACCCTATATATTTAAGTGCGATAATCCCAATGTTAGCAGATTCCAAGCTTATGGGAATCTTATTAGGAGCGGTTCTCAGTGCCTGACGAGTTTAGCGCGCATTGCTGCTCGCGAAGACAGCGCGTTCGTTTTGCACTTTCAGTGTTTTTTTAATATAAATATTTATCATATTTTGCAGTATCGACCCCATTTAGGTTTAGCGACAACATAAATATCAGAACTCTTTTAATCAATGATACTGTATTTCAGATTCGTACTCCGCCATGAAGACACGGGATTTAAGGAAGAGGGAACTCCTTAGTAGTGATGTTAAATCTGCTTTTTATACATTTGCTCGCAAACAATGGAAAACACACCTTTGTAAATGTTGGAAACGTAATCTATACTACTGTTGATGTTTCTTCAAAGAGGAAGACTAGTTAACAAACTCCGAAAACATAAACACCAATATCACTATATCTTAATATAACCCAGCAAGATTGACAATGATTTTAAAAGAAAATAAATTAAATTTAATTTATGTGATGTGTTTATTTCCCCCACTCTTCTATTTATATATATATATATTTGGTGAAGTTCCCCAATCATTTTTATTCATAACAGAGAATCCCCGAAAGTGAAAACGTTTACAGCAGTTATAGTTTGGGGGAAAAAAAAACTTTTGATAACCACGTTTATTTAATCGTCTTATTAAAATTAAATATACTGTACAGCATTTACTCGACATATGAAACGTTAAGAATAGTTTGGGAAAGGATGCGCCTACCCTTAAGTGTAGGGTTTTTACATGTTCCATATTATTTACTTTTTTCTATGAAACCCCAGAAAATAACTTCTCTGAGTGCGTTTTTCTAAGAAAATGCACGGTGATTAGAGACTGGCTGAATAGTTGTCTTTCATGGCTGCCCACACGCTGATGCTCACAATGCCCTGCAGCACACTTACTGACCAGTACAAACTCGACTTGCATGCCAAAGTCGCTCATTCACTGTGCAACAGGTATTCAGAGAGGTCTAATATTTTGACAAAGTAAGACCTAGCCCGGCAAAAACTTTTAAGTCCTATAGTCAAACCAGCTAGCCGAAATGAAGCTTGGTGAGGGACGGCGACAGTATGAACGTTTAATAGCGTAAGCAAACGATAAAACCTGTCAGGCTTTGAAGAGGGCGCTTGAAAGAGTTGCCAAGCTATAGCACGAGAGTGACAAGATAGAGACCCTGGCGTTTCACGTTGGAAGCTCAACCATTCCGCTTGATCGACATCGTACTAAAGGATGTGTTGGAGTATTGTGCTGGCAAAAACACTGCCTCTCAATAGCTATAGGTGCCCATAAACAAAGATTGCAGTGTTGTTTCATTGTGCGGTGCCACTTTACCAAATCAAATTGAAATGTTGCCTCGACAAAACAGAAGAAGCCAGTACAAGACTTTCAATCTCCTTTATTAGGTTAAAGTCTGACTTGCTAACATTTGACTTTATAATGAATGTAATGAGATTACATGGCTGATTGTATCGCGTTTCAGACGCGAACTTCTGTGCTGTTAGTGCTGTTAATGAGGCTCTAATGCATTACGAAATCAAATTATTGAAATTTTGTGAATGCACACCCCGTGCTTTACTGTGTGCATCGGGCAGAGCGTGTTGAATAATAATACAAATGATAGATTTTTTAGAACGTGTTGTTATAATCAAATAATAATAGACACTATTTTAGTTATGTCTGAAAGCTAACGTTATTTACGTACCTGTTAATTACTTTAAAAAAAAACATACGTACACTAACCAATAAGGATAAAAGGCTATCGAGTAATCCGGAACGCGGTCATTCCTGTTGAACTAATGTTGTATATCGTTTTCGTTCAATGTAGGAAGTTAGTAAATGAAATAATTATACCTTCAGCTCGGTGTTCCAGTTCGCATCCGCTCCCGAGATTTTACTTTCCAAAACCTGCATCGTGGGCGACTGGTGTGCAAGTGAATGTCTACGCATGGACATCTGTCCAAGTCTGGGACTACCTCTTAACTACTAGGGTAGCTGACGTAGGAACAGCCAGCAGGGCCGCAGAACCAGGGCTGGTACCACGGGAAAATACTGTCCTGGCGCACCTGCCGGGTATGGAGATACTCATGCTGATGCGAACTGGGTTTGTCATGCTTCTTTGAGCAATTTAGTGAACCTTTCTTATCCAAATCAGAAATGGCTGGTTTCTTAGTCAGGTAGATTCCGTGGCACAGAGAAATGACCATATTATATCCATTTTTTAGAGATGTGCAAAAAGACTTGTGTCAGTCTGCGTCTTTTTCCAGTTAGGATTTTAACATTAATGTGCTTTTAGCAAAGCGTTTTTCCAAATAGCTCAGACTCCAGCGTTTTTGCTTATATTCTGCAGTGGAACACGTCATTCATTTGAAACAAAACCAGTCTGAGCATGTAGTATAAACTTTACTATAACTTAGAAAACGCTTGAGCTAATGGAACCATAGCCTTAGTTGTCTCCCTCCATTATTAAAGCTGTCCATAAGAAACAATGGAATTAGTCGTATAAAAGTACAGCTCTGAATGCAGGAAACTAATTTGATATGCATTTTATTTCCAATGCACTCCAAAGATAAGTGTTAGATACCAGGGGCATTTTGGTGCTATTGATATGCAAATTGACTTTGTAACTCTAAAGTCATACATATAAAGCTGTTATTTAACATAATTGATAAGGAGTGTTTAAAGGGCTGGAAACTATTTCTTCCACATTACGGATTACTAACAATCTAATTTGAAATAAAGGTGTTTATTTCTTAAGGAGAACTCAAAATCAAACCGGATTTTGTGCTGGACAATATGGTCAACTACGTGGGTAATGTTGGCTTAATGTTTTATAATGGATAAAACGTATAATCTTTACATCGTCATTTTTGAAAATGATTTCGATTCACAACAGAAAATACAACGAGTACACGTCATTGTTATTGATCGTTTTTATTTCGCAAATCACACAAGAAAAATAAATAATTTCAAAATATTCTTAAAAATTCCAAAATATAGATCTATATTTCCCTTACTTACACGTAGCAAAAGTTTATTTTTAAATTAAATTAGATCATATATTATTGATTAATTGAAAACAATTAAATACAAATACATTCAGTCTCTATGATTCTAGATCATGTAATCTCTTCAATAAATACAATAAATACATTGATTGCCATTGGCTTTTTTCCCCATTTAGATTGGACAGCTTTGAAAACCTCAATATATACACACCTTTACAATCAATCATCTGTACATTCGCGTATTTACATCCACATCATTAAGTTAGTTAACACACAAATAACATCATTTCCAAGAAGGCTCGGGGGCTTCTATGATATGAATTCAAATGGAGGTTCATTCTCAATGTTGTTCAGAGATGATTTTAAGTTTAATTTCCGAGGGTCCTCTGGAGTCCAGACCTTCGCGGTCCTGATGATATTCTGCTCCTTCAGCTGTTTCTCATCCGTCCAGGACAGAGAATGGCCGGCCAGCGGAGGAAGCCCATAGTCGGGATCACTTGGAGACGGAGATCCTGAGAAAAGAGATAAACCGGTTAGTACCGCGCAAACAGCGTCTGATTAAAACCACGATGACACAAAAGCATTGTATTCAATTGCGGTATTTAGAAAAACGAATATCTAAAGCAGGCGTTTCAAACTCACTCTCCGAGGGCCCTTCGTCTGCTGCTTGTCGTCCCAAATTGAATACTCAATTAAACAATTAACCGAATTATTTACTACGTCAGACATATCTAGGAGTTTGCCTAAGGTCTTTTACAGTTGAATATACCACAGATCCACTCCATTATAGGTACAGTTAGCTGTAATGCACCCCCGATCCTGGTTAGAAGAATGACCATTACGCAGCTCATTTAATAATTAGACTAGCTAATGTAACTAAGAACTTGGGAGGACAAGTTCACACAGTAACCAGAAGACAGTAGTCTCTCAAGAAACTGTATTTGAGACCCCTGATTTAAAGTTTACCTGCCTACGTCTTAGCTTTCTGAAAACTCGCGAATTCAGCCAAAGCACACGCTTGGTACTGGTCTCGTTGCAAGCTTGCAGTTTGGCGCGAGTTTGTTGGTCTCGGTACTACTCTTGTTGCTCTCAAACGCACTCACTTGTGCCCCGGTGACAGATGATGACTTTCTTGGGCTGGCTCGACGCATCGCTGTGGCTGTTCCGGATAGGCATGTCGGACTGCACCAGCTCTGCGAGGAAGTTAATGTAGCCTATGGCCAGGCGCAAAGTGTCGACTTTGGAGAGTCTCTTCTCGTAAGGCAGCGTGGGGATGTGGGACCGCAGCCCCTCGAAAGCGTCATTAATGGATTGCATCCTCCGGCGCTCCCTGACATTGGCAGCCTGCCTCAACTGCTGCATCTCGGCCTCTGATCTCAAGCGCCGCCGCCTCTTCAGCAGCGACCCCTCTCCTTTCAGCTGGGGGGACATCTCGGAGGTGCTGTCCGCGCAGCTGTAAGAAAACGTGGACGACGAGGAGGAGAACGAGAAGTTGCCGGCGTCGCAGTACTCCCCATCGTGCGCCCCCACCCTGCTGTCCTGGTAGTAATCTTGGATCTGGCTGGTCAGGAAGTCCACGTCTTCGTCCAGGAACTCGTCCGTGTCCAAATGGTCGCGGGAGGACTGATCTGTAAAAAAATCCTCTTCGTCGAAATAAGGGGAGGAGAAGGAGTCCAGCCCCGTGAACTGATCCAACACTGTGTCCATTTTTTTGCCTCTCTCTCCCTCTCTCTCTCTCGACTCGTCTCCCTGTTGCCCAGTAACAGCGGTTGCCTGCTCTTTGCTCTGTCTTCTGGATGTTCAAGAGTTGCTTCAGCTGAAGGCTGGCACGCGAGGACTCTTATAACTACATCCACAGTCGCGTGCCATTAACCAGAGGCGCCAGCCAATCAGAGCCCAGGCATCCCTGCGCTGGGAGCGAGGGACACACACCTAGAGACAGCCTCTGCGGCCGCCGCCGGCCGGCCAGATAGCGCTGAAGTTCACTCCGGAGTCGGTGTACGTTCGACAAAGCAGCACACAAGAGGTTGTTGTGTGGGGGTAAAGGGTTTTATTTTTGTCTGATTGAGACAATGTGTTACATCACCCGAAATATCCAGAAGTAAAAAACAACCACCAAAACAGCCTCGCAGTCATTCTGGTCTGCCTCGGAAAATACAGTCCTGTTTTCTAATTGCTCCATCTGTACTTTTGACTTTTACATTTGACTTCGTCATTTAAAGCAGCCCCTTACTCAATCCGCTACTTGAAAACACGAGTCATATCTTAATGAACGCGTCTGTAAAGCTTTGCCAGTGTGCGCCTGTCGTATTTATTCCAAAAGTTTGGAAGTCGCGTTAGTTGTGAATTAAGTAGTCTGCCTTACAGTATGGTTAATCATCTTTATCGGGAGCTGCAGGCATTTAATTTTAAAAACCCACATAAGGTTTACGCGCATGAAAGAGAATTTTAGGTCTTCTTCTGGAAAAAAATGAGCACAACTCCACCGCGTCAAAGAATCGTATGACAAAGGGAAGTGTTTCGAGTTTCTCCCAATAAACATGTGGCAAAACATGGCATATTCTCTCAAAATGACCTATAAAGGCCGAGTCTGAGCTCCTGTCTTCCTGGCGAATGGAAACTGCAGGTCCTACAGCAGGTGCACCACCGAAGCGTCGTCAAGGTCCGGCGCGTCATTGGCATTAAAATCATCACCTACTTTTTAAAAGTAGGTGCACAGCCGTTGCATTTTGAATTCGACGCATGAGAAGCTTCGTTCTGCGGTGGTCCGTTTTATTTAAGGATGTTCAACACCGACGCACATTCCTTTCAACGGGAGCTGATTCTCTTAATGCGAGCAGATGCAACTTCGTTTTAATTACTACCCGTGCGCCTTGGACATGGGTAGTAGCCCATCGCTTCCATTCTGCGCTCCTTCTAACGTGCTAACCATTTCTGAACACTTTAAAGGCAGCTTGGTTATCACCTGTTAGCTGGATAAGTCAGGGAAAGAGTTACTATTATTAGCCTTCGACGGCGCCTAAAAACATTGTCATAATACAGGTAGGTCTCCGTCACACAATGCTACTAATCCTTGCAGCGTGCTGGAAGAAGCTGCTGCATCGACTACCTAATTAATTGTCTGGGCATCCGCCTTCACGTTAACTCCTTTCTGGCTTTGCGCACAGACCTATACAATGTAGCACAAACATTTGTAAAAGACTGACCCCATTGAAAGGCATCGTCCTTTAAGGCTAAAACACATAAGGGGAAAGGAGTCCTCATCAATCACGAGTTTTACGGCGGTGGTTTGCGCGATTGTGTCTGTGCAGTGGACACTTGCCTGTTCATGCAGCAATCAACGGAGAATGGGAGACTACTTTACTGACAAAGCAGGGGCGTTCCTTGCTTTTCAAAGGCAACTACTTTCAGTCACCGTGAACGGCTAATTTATGACAATAAGGTGTCTCTATCTTTAAAAACCCTGAAAGGAACACATAATGAAACGACCACAAAACACGAGCGGAGTGGACACTTGCTACATGACCAAAGGTCCACCAGAGCATTTGTTTATAAAGAGGGTCTCCATCTCTAAAGATTGCTTTTTATGAAGCCAAAAGAGTCTCATTAAACTTGTGTTTAGAAACCGCGAATCGACTATTTGAATGAATAGAAATGACAAAAAGGAAGAACCTAATATTGGAAAGATGTTTTTTTGTACAAATAGAGGAAAAAAAACGCTCAAGCTTAAAGCGCCAGTAAATGGTGGGAGAGGATTATCACTTATCTGGGCTAATGGGATGTTTCTGCAAATTAACAGGCTTTTGGAAACGGCACTCAAATTGATGCTGCTAATCTGCAATCATTGTGATCGCACGTGTTTCGCACAATCAGATGGGTAACAGTTTTGCAGAAAAAGGAGCAGATAAGACTATTAATGCAGTTATCCAAGACAAGTTGGAAAAAAAAACACTTTCCCATTTCAGACTTTGGAAATATGAATCCAAATGTCCTTGTGAATCACAGAAACCAAATTGTATTTTTCTGGACATCTGAAGCAATATGGGCCTTTTCATTAATCAGGGTCCTTGACAACCGATATAAGAAATAGGTGATTTGGCGAAAACGAGAGAAAGGATAAAAACTGCTTAACGCTTTTGACTAAAAGGTTGAGCAATGCGGATCATCATTGGTATTGGAACGCCTTATTAGAACAGAATTTCATGTAATAAAACTACTGTACGTCTTAAATCACTGGAAGCCTTTTCCACCGTGGTAATGTGTTAGAGAATAAAGGCAGACCAGTGGTTATGTAAGGTTAAAGCCTTTAAATGTAGAGAAATGGTTTAAAATTCGCCAGAGGGCGTCTATTGCTGCAAGGTAATTTACAATTGGTGACTCTGATTAGCCCCAGAATGATTAAAATAACTCTATATTGCACCTAGTTTTGATATTCCCAAACGCATTTGATTGTAACCTTGTTTTGAGGTGCATTTACATTTGTTTTCAACAATTTATTAAACGGGCATGACTCCGGATTATTAGCTAAATGGAGTGTTCCTCGTAGCCAGTGCTTATTCTTAGGTTTGTTTCGTAAAATGCATTTTTTCTTCTGACAGGTTCACTGTCAATAGAAAAGTAGATGGGGTGCGTCATGCGGACGGAACTGTTTTTTACAGCAGAGACAAAACTACGGTTTTCTAAATAATCCCAAATCAACGCAGGTATTATTGACATAGTTAATCCAGTCTCCGATAACACGGGTGGCACCTTAATCGTACAATTGACATTTTTAGGTCAAATTTAAGAGTTTTCATCTTTGCGTGACTGACAAACTACGGTAATGTAGCTTCGTGTAATATCGTTTTCTTGGCTACTTTCGTAAAAACTAAGTGACATAAAAAATAATTTTCTGACAGATACAGTTTGCCGAAGATGCATGAAATAGTGCCAACATTTATTTAAATTATGGAATCGGTTTAACCTTTTTCCAAAATGTGTCTGAGCATTTCGTTTTCTATTTTGCGAAATGGTGTATAAACGGAGCCACTATCAACTCGTTGAGCCATAGTTACAAAAATAGGATTAAAATCATATTGCGATCTATAGCCCTGATTGTTGCCTCTTTAAAATCTATAATCCAGCATACTTATAAACCTGTCAACGGCTAGTGAAAACGTAGAATAGTTTAATTAGATTATTCTGGGTCAACTTTGGAGTAATAAAAAAAACTTTTATCTCAAACTTAAACATTTAATGTTTCAAAGCAATTACATTTTAGGTAAGCGACAAAACACTGAATAGCTCTATAACGAAACCTTTAAAGTTTTTTGGGGGCCAGAATTGTGCGCTTTTATTCTTGGGTCTGTTATTCGTCATTTTATTAATGGTTGCCCTAAATGGAAAGCTTTTACGTGCGCTTTTACAACGTCCTTTCTTGATATCACATGCGTATTCCGCTTGCGGCAATTATCCACATCCTTGAAAAACTGGGGGGGAAAAAACACCAGTGTAGAAGCAAAAGGTTATTTACTGCACTATGTACGGTTTATTATGAAGGTGCTGGTGTAGCAATAAAAGCTGTGTGCCCTCACAGTAGTAGCCAAAGAGGCCGTCTGTCAGACACCTCAAAACAAATTACGCTGGTACCTGAGCTTCTTACTGGTAGTGATCTATAAACAACTCGTATTCACACTCATTCATGTCAAGACAGTGGGGGTCACTTTGTTAGAAACAGAAAGCAGAGTCTGAAAAGTGCAGAAGCGCGCACCACCGAGGCAAGCTGCACCGCGAAGGCCGGTCCGTGGGAATCCGAACACTTGCTCCGCTCCAGTCAGTGAAACACCCAGCCAACTTTATAAATGAGCTGCGCTCGCTTTGCAGCTTGTAAGACAAATAAGTGTTTGGTACAGTGGAGACGCTTGAGGATTTTTTTTTTCCCCCGACTTTGTTTTCGGGGAAGGAGTCAGTGAATAGATTGCTTATTTCCCAAGATTAATGCATCAGGTTCTGCTTAGCGCTGAAACATTGCAATCGGGTCAGTTGAGAGACGAACAAGTCAGTTTGTATAAAGAAACCTGGAGGCTTTAATTGTCACGCTCAAACATTTAGACTATTGTCCAGTTTTAGAAATTCAGTTTCTTGGAGAGAAATAACATCTAGTTTCTACATGTTGCAACAACTACACAAGACCTTTCAGATTCCCTGGGTCTGCAGCATTAGGGTTTTTAACCCAGTTTGTGCTCATAGAAACAAGTTTTTATATAAAGTCTGCCCTTTTAATTAACATAAGTTGATAAAACACACGGCACGATATTTATTTTGTTTTTCTACACTTTTTTTATTTAACTCAAGCATTACAGAGCTTCTGCTCATCTTAAACGTTTTGTTTTGAGAGCGGGTTTCGAGTGCAACACACTCTGCAGAAGCGGTCTGGTAAGGGACTTGAAATCGTTTTTATCGTTACGTTTTTTATAGGTCTATCTACTGTTCTCACAAAACATTGTCAAGACGTGTGGCGCCCCGTTCACGATGCAAGACGCTATTCTGCCGCACATGTTTACTGCACTGTTGTTTAGTCCACTGCATCTTTATCAGCCCTCCTGAAGGCTTCCAGGTTACCAACTTCTCCCAAAGCTCTCACTTTGAACTCTGAAAGCCCCTACAAAGGATAACAGATTTCAAGATTAGTCAGATTTCAAACTGTATTACAGGTGGACAGGCAACAGCAAGCAAGAAATACCACAAGCCGATGGCACTGTTTTCACACTGCTCAGAGGTTGTGTGGGTGCGCTGTTTACCCCGGGACGATCGATAGTTGCTGCAATTAAGTACATAATCAAGGTGCCAGAGTTTGGGACACAGTATTGTAACCAGTTTTTGCAAATTCATGTAGTCATTTATTTGATATGCGGTTCTATAATGTGCCAATTGTTTCTGGTCATGTTGACATACGTGAACTATATCTTAAAATGCTGAAACACACGAGTATACCGTGTTATATCGATTAGATGTAGTCTTTCGGCTTGCCCGTGGCACTTAGCGCCACCTTCTGGTACTAAAGTGACTTGCACATTTTATTTATTTTCCCTTGCGCTTTTGCAGACCCGTCACGAATTATAAAAATGCATAATCCGTGGAAAATTATACATCGGTCTATACAAAACAGGAATACAAAATCGGCGTTGAAAGCAAAACCTAACACACACATAAAAATGCAATAATCCACGCTTTCAAAAGTGAAACAAAGTTAGTGGTAATATAATTAAAACTCGCATTTCGATAATGCTTTCCATTCCGAAGTGTTTTACATGAGGGAGAGTTCTTACGTCACTAATCGGGTGCTCCCATTCTTAACGTGCAATGCGGCACAATACTGGCTTCGTGTCACCAAAAATATGAAACCTATTTGTCATTGTGTTGCTCCTGTTTGAATTCTAGCGTCTTTTGACTGTCGCTCTCACGGCTCTTTAAATTCCCCCAAACGACACAAATCACAAGGGTGCGACCCGGGGGCCGAGAGACCCTTAAGAGGATTACCGCGCTGAAAAAGATAATAGGATATTGCGTCTTCCTATCGACAGAAAACTACTAGAAATTGTAGCGTTTTTATTCCTAACATTCTGTAAATGTGTTTTCCGGTTGTGGAAAATTGAGTCATCTTCAGATTGTTCTACTTATTTTTTAAAGTCCAGAGCAACGATGTAATATAATCATTTACAATTATCTCGAAGTCGTTTTTTTTGCTAAATAAATTTAAGCTGGTACAGATGGCTTTGCATAAGGGATTTATTTTCTCTTCCACTGTCACTCATCACCTTGCTCGGCCTTGTCTAACACATGTTCTCGTGAGGAGAGGAAAACCTGTACAGGATAGCCGACCGCTTCAGGCTCTTATTATTGTAAAAAAAGGAGGAGAGAACCTGTTATTTTAATATAATGAATGTATATTTTCATATAACTTTAATCTAAATACCGACATTTTTAATAAAAAAGATTCTTTATATAACAAAGAGGATTTTTTGTTCAGAGATAAAGGGTAAATTGACCTATTTAGTGGTGTAAAAAAAAAATCTTTTTACACAAAGAGTAAAAAGATTTGCCCTCGTCACCAATTGCCAAGAGTACCTGTGTAAGAAAGACTACACAAAGTCACAAGGAGTTTCACATCAGAACAGTGTACAGTATCCAGCCTGCTCTAACAATATATGCTACTTATTTGATGGAGTTTATTCACAACAAAATGCAGTAAAAGAGGCTAGCAATGTGGACGTCCCGTGTCTTCCTCGAGCGGACTTTCACAAGCGTTAAGGAAGTAAGGGAGCACAAAGCCCCTCAAACGGGTTACTGCCACAGAATGTCAAAACACAAAAAGCCATGCTTCGCGACAAAACAACCCTTTCTGTGACTGGAAAACTTGCGTGTGGCACTGCGACCCAAAGGAAACACCTGCACGATTGATTGTCACCCCACAGAGAAACCCTGGACTGGTACCTGAATCCTGCCTGGTTGCTGAGCAGAAGGAGTCCTTTGCCGATTCTGCTCAGACAGGACCGTGACCACCACCTCCCTACAATGGATTTACAAGTGTCACACATCTCACTGCCAGCAGTAGCTGCAGAGTGCGCGCTGACCATGGGAATACCAACACTTGCGTTTCTTGAGCAGACAGTACAACAGGGAACATTATAAATGAGATGTTCTCTCATTGAACAAAGTCATGGTGGATTAAAATTCAGAGTGTAAACCAGTGGAGAAGGTTTCCATGCTTCTGTGGAGGTTCAGGCGGCTGGCTGTTCTCAGATGCTGTGTTCAAGAATGAGAGTGGTCATTGCAGGGGTGTAAAGGAAGAAACCATTTCGTTCTACAGAGAAACCTTTAACAGATAAGCTTGTAGTGAGATTTTCCTTTTCTCTCAGCAAGAACACAAAATTGGGTTTGTACGTCTCGATGAAAGCAAGTTTTTTACAAGCCGAACATTTAACAGTTTAGCTGAATTCAGCAGCAAGAGAAGATTAGGCCTTTGTCGGCTTCGGAAAAAGGAATGGACTGTCATGGGAAACTGTACAATGTTAAAGTTAAAGAATTCAATTCAGTTAGAGTTCAGGTACCGTTTTCTGTTTCCTTTTAAATTGACAAGTATGGCCAGATAAAAGGCAAACCGTAGTTTCACAGTTGTGTGTTTATTTTATTAACTTTAAGTCAAGTTTTCTTGTTGCTAATAATGCACCAATTACATGATCTACATGTATATATCAAATGAGACATGGGATACTTACAATACAATTTTGGTTAAACAGGGACAAAACCACTCTTTCAGCTTCCTGCCCCAGAGCAACTGGTAAAAAAGTTTGTCTGACTGGGGCGGGTGACAACTTAAAGTGTGTCTCCAGTTCAACGCAACTGATTATTAGTTTACAGTTCCATGTATGTGAATCTTATTCTCTCAAGCCCATTTTTGTTTGGTAAAAGGCAGGTAGATGCTACTCCAGTCCTAAGTCAAGAGATTCTTCATTAAGAAATAAATACATTGTACAGTAGCCTATCTAAGAGGTTATAATAACCATGCTTTCTGTCTTCAACCTGATGACAACGATGCCATGGTTGGCCCATAAAGTACTCATTACTTCAAGGTCTTGCAAAAGTAACACAATTGCGTTATTGTTAGTAAGAGGGGTATTGAGTGCTGTTTCTACTACTAATTATAATCCTTACACTTACATAGTGCTCCTCTGGACACTCCACTCAAAGCGCTTTACAGGTCATGGGGATCCCCTCCACCACCCCCACTGTGCAGCCCCACCTGGATGATGCGACAGCAGCCATAGTGCGCCAGAACGCTCCCCACACATCAGCTATCAGTGGGGAGGAGAGCAGAGTGATGAAGCCAGTTCAGAGATGGGGATTATTAGGAGGCCATGATTGGAAAGGGCCAGAGGGAAATGTGGCCAGGAGCCCAGCCAGATTCACTAGTAGTGACATCATGCACATGGCTTTGTAGCTTTGTGAAGGGTTTACAGGTGACATGTGACAGGAAGGGACTTGCATGAGTGACCAACTATGTCTATGGGATCAGATCGCGGAGTGTCTACCATCTACCTCCAGTTTATGGGTACTTGTCACATTCTTATGGTTTTATAACAAGAACAGCCACGAGAAATGGCAGAAGCTGTGATGTGCTGTCGTTTACGCGCTGCGGATGGAAGAGGGCTCAATACCGTCAGCACGTCGCCGAAGTGACGTCACCTCCTTGACACCTAGGCAGTGGAGAGGCGCGCGCGGGGGCGGAAGACTTGAGTTATCCCCTGGCGCTGCGCGTGCTCGGAGCCCGCGAGCTCGTGGGCAGAGCACAGCTGCGCTTGTCGCGCGGACACCTGGGCGTTGTACAAACCAGGGAGCCGACCTGTGTACAGGCCCAGCTTACAGCCGCATTGGTACATATCCTGGGTTAAAGACCTCAAGGTGTGTACGTCGTTTCTGAGGTGTTTGTATCGAAGGTTTACATTCTGATAACGGTTTTATCCCCCCCGAGGAAAAGCAAACAGAAAAGGGTTAGAACAAAAAGTTGAAAAGACAATAATGTTAGTAGTCGAAATAAAATAGTATAAATGCTTGTTTAATGAGTAAAACAAATAGAGTATCGAGTTTTTTCTAAGAAAAAAAGTGTACAAAATCAAATTATGGTACAGGTTTCAGCAAAGTGTTTTGGGGCAACAAAAATGAGTCTAATGAATCATTTCGGAATCATTTTATTCCATAAAAGGGTAAAAAAAACATTATATCGGCGAAATTCACTGTAGTTAGGTACAGTAAGTATAAACAAACATCTATTTGTTTTTTGTTTGTTTGTTATTGTGATTTCTAAAATACTCCGGACACTATAATACATTCAGCAAAGATGTCTTTTAAAGTTGAACGTCTTATTATTACGATTTTTTTTTAGGCGAAGCACACGCCTTAGCACACGTTTCAGTACCGAGGTGAGGCTGAATACTGCCTGACCTGGTACCTCCAGTTTTTGCTGGTAACGTGCCGCGGCCGGGCCCGTCCCGTCCGCTGTGTCTCAAGCGGTGATTAAGGAGGTCAGGGTGTCAGCTCCGGCTGCCAGCGCAAGCTGCGAGACACGGCGGCTGCCTGGGAATCCGAGCACATGTGCCTCAGCCGGAGAAATGGCCTGTTAAGGTTATAAACAGGATGCGCTCGCTTTGCAGATTGCCAGACAAATTAAAATGTATGGTCATGGGGTGTGGAGAGATTCGATCTATTCAGTGAGATGAATGACTGAAAAGGCTCTCATTGTATGCTAAATTTTGACACTGGATTCGCAGTGTTTCCACTACAAAGCTATGAGGAGGTACTAAGTTTACAGTTATTTGTATTCCACATTTTTTTTCTTACTTTTGTCTCCTAAATTTCTGTTTAATCCTTTATCACCCCATACATAAAAACACATAGGAATGATTACATACCAAAGAAAACAGCCTGACGTATCCTGGTTTTCCTCTTCCCAAAAGCTTATTTTTCAAAGTGTAACCTATTTAGAGTCATCTTCAGTGTTTTAGCGTCTCAGTGAGTCAGCAACAATTCGTTGGCAGACTGCTCTAAAAATCTCCAGCCCGCTGAGTAACCAAGTGTCTTCTGTCATCACTTCTGAATAGATTTACATTATTGACACTTATGTTCTTCTGAACAGAGTGTGAAGCAATGCTCTTGAGTGGATTTTCTGCAATTATTTTCAGAAATGTGAAGAACTCTCCTTTTGCAATTTGACTAAAGATATTAAGTTCCATTGTCCACAGAATATGGGATGTATCTTTAACAATCTCCTGAGCAGTATTATCCTTATGATGTCCAAACTGGGATGCTTTAGTAGGAAGAATTTCAGCTGGAAACTTAATGACAAACATCTTACGTGCTTGGATTTAAATTAAACACTCTATGATATATTCTTTTCTTCTGTTGCCATTTTGTGACTGTATTATCTCAAAAAGAGCAACGTTATTACAAAGTAATTTTTAGAGATAATTACTAGTTCTAATTAAGTTGCTTAAAACACTGATGCACAAAGAAAATGCAACATCTCAAGTTGTGTATCAACAGCCTGTTGAGCATAAACATATTTTTTTACTTGCACTGTAAATAACAATCACATTTCAGGTGAGACCTACCTGAAAAAATATATAATTATATTCTCTTCTTCATGTAATTAACAGTCTAGTCCAGAGCAAACAAGTAACAGAACCATCATAGCCTTTTGATCTATCCGTTTAATCTATTTTTCAGACTGCATTGAGCATGGCATGATAAATTCAAGGAAGAAGTAATCAGATGATGAGCAGGATGACTGTAGCTTGCAATCTGAATTAGAATGATCTGGATGCATGGGGAAAATTTGGGGGTAACTTGCTGACAGATGAGATATGAAATTGTGTTTTGTGGGGTCTAGAGAACATCTGAGGTGGAGGCAAAGAGAGTGGTGGGAGGTGTGCAGAGATGTCATGGTGGGAGTTATGCTAACTGTTTCCTCATTCAAGCCGAGTTCTAGAGAAAGTGTGATGGTGTGCAGAGAATCTCCTCCTCTGACACTAGAATGATTTCAGTGTAGTGATGACAATCTTACTGTTCAGTAACGAAGCAAGAGTTTTTCCAGTCATGCACGTCAAGCCAGATCTGTAGGATTTCTGATCAGAAAAATGCAAAACCTACCAGTGGTGGAATTCCAAAAGCATGGCTTCAAGAAATGATCTTTGTCTTGGTGGCTACCTTTTTCTGCTGACCTGACTCCAGTAGAACACCCGTGGGACCAACTCGCCAATTCCATCAACAGGAGGCAACTGCAATCAGCCAGTGTTTGCTACCTGTCTGTAACTGCACAGAAAGAGTCAAATAACAGCTCACAGCAGTCTGGCCAGAGGCTAATCGGGTCTTTGTGTAAATACTTCCAGGACTGTGTTAAGGGTCTAGGAGGTCATACCCAATACTAATTTTGAGTGTTTTGTTTCGTACTGAGAAAGTTTGAAAAAAATATTCTTGGTCTTTATTTTTGAGCAGATTTGATTTCATTCACATTTGATATCTAGTTTTAAGTATTTTAATTGAATTCATTAGTCCTGACTGTTGTATTTCTTCTGTACATCAGCATATACCTAAACCAATTTCAAATGTTCTAAACTTTACCTTCTGAGTTGTGGTATTCTATAACAACAGACAATAACTATTAAATATCAAATATCAGTCATGGATGGCTATATATACAGTATATGCAAAGCAGAATTAGAAAACTGTTTAGATGACTGCTTTCTAGTATTGTGAAACAGCCAGAGCTAATTAACATTCATGTCCCATAATTTATACTGAGAGGCATTAAAAATACTATTGATTCAAATACTCCTTTGTTGCATTTTATTGCATCTCACTGCATATGCTGAGCATCTAAAAACTGTATCACTTCTACCTGTAACAGATGAACAATGTTATCTGGAAAAGAAGCAAAATCTTAGTAGCAGGGGCAGGGGCACTGATATATTATTGAACAGACGTGGCATAGGTAAATCCATTAACCTGATAAACATGTATCATCAATAGGGATGATCACCAAGGGGTCATACTGAAGATCACAGGCTAGCAGTGTTGGCTGGGAAGCAGTACCAGCTGTGCTTTACGCCATGTTGCAGATGCTGTTTTGTGGGACTCTGTCCCCTTCCTCTTGCAGAGTCTGGACAAGCATGTGCCAGTTCATTGGTCTCTGAATCCTAGATGCCACATGCTGCCCCACTTTATCCCACAAATGCTTAGTGGGGCTCAGGTCTGGCAAGCATGGCATCCTGGTGGTGCTCATCACAAAGGAAAGCTGTGTTCACATGAGCAGCAAGAGGAATGTTGCCATGTGGGCAGCCCACCGGAACAGGAAGAGAGGTGTTAACTCTTGATCAGTGTAGGGCACAGTAGTTAGATTGCCATCAATCCGTCAGTCAGTATAGACAGAGTTCAGTAGCAACGTGATACTCCTGGCCAGACCCCCCCATCGATCTTGAAGAGGTCTCATGGTCGATCAGATCACAGCATTCATTAACTCTTTTGACTTGGTTGTAATGTCTCGCCAGATGAGAAACAGCTGGCAGTGAAAATAAGTGACAGTGCACTTACATAGTCCACACAGCTGGCACAAAGACATTTGTCTCTAGATAAGGGGGCAATATTGGTTCCTTTCTATGTTTATCTGACCTGATTTTCACTGGTTTTAACATTGAACAGGTTAAATTACTTCAACAGGTGTGCCTGCATAGCGTTTGGCTGTAGTTTTCACTAGTATGGTATGTGAGGAGTACATGTGGATTGGTTTGTCACTGAGCAATGCTTAATTTGGTGGGAAGAGCCCATCGCGCCCTTGGATGAGCGATCTTGTAAGAAGAGTTTTACCAAAATTCCGCTATTTCACAAGGTGGCAGAGTGAAATACGTCTTTGAAAGATATCACTTCCAGGCGTTCTGTGACATCTCTGTCTGCTTTATGTTAATATAATGGTTACATGTGTAACATAAAAGGGCTATATAATTTGAAATAATTATAAATTTTATTAACAAAAACGAATATGCAACGGGAATTGCACAGTATTACATTTTCCTTTCTTTAGAATGCAAGCTCTGTGAAGGACCTAGATTAACCTGACTTTTAAAATATTATTTCTACTTCTCTGTTTTGCGATCACGGTGTTCTTGGTTTAATCCCGCCACTGCTGTGTCTTGGCTTTGACGATATGAAAAACTGAGTCGATCTGTAGAGGTTTCAAGATTTAATTTATACGAGTGCTCCCTCTACCGACGTTGGTCTGTATTTTTTACGCCGATTAGTTTTCTCTTGCCCACTCGGTTTTGGGATATCCTATTGTATACATATCTAGGTTCACAGTTACCTGACAGCTTGGAGAATGACGAGTTATTTATTCATGGTGTGCTCCTAGCATATTGGAATACATTTGGTACTGTCGATCATTTGGGGTGTATTATTCAAAGTATCTTGGGATGAAAAAGCTCTTTACAAAGTGAATAAAACTGCAGCCGTTCTCCCTTAATTCACTCTCCAGGGGAGCGGCGGTGTAAGAAGAGAGGCAGGAGACTGGAACTGCAGCTCACTCGTTTATATCTCTTTTGCTAGTCACTCGGGCAAGGACAGAAAGGTAGCAACGCAAGGAAGGGCTGAAGAGCCAGCTGCCATTATTATTATTACCTGAAGAAGGTAATTTGACACCTGAAGAAGGCTCCACGGCCGAAACGTTGTGTTCTCTTTCTTCTTTTTTTCAGCCTGGAATAAACCTGTTACTTGTTCCTTTGCATTATTATTATTATTATTATTATTATTATTATAGCCTCGCTGTACTGGAGTCCTGGGTTCCTGAGTTCCTGGGCTCAGGTCCAGATCTTGATAGCCGATCCAAAACATGCAACATGCTCTTCCAGAATTTGCTGACAGGATGCTGACTCCATGGCTCCAGCAATAACGACAAGCCTCCCAGGTCCCGGGTTGGCAAAGCAGACCCAAACCACGATACTCCTACCATCCACGGTCGGGACGAAGTTCTTGTGGACTGTTCACCTGCTCACTGGCACATTTGACATGGGTAACAGCTCTGCAGTTGTGTTTCTCTGTTTGCCCGGGTGAGGGGCGACGGTTGATTTTGCCTTTAATAGCAGTATCTTCTGGGTAATCTATATTCACAACTGTAACACTATTTTTCAAGTTTCACTAGCATGTGTAACAGTCATTAGGACACAGCTACGAAATATTGAGACGTGTAAGTTAAAGCCTCTTTCTAAGAACATGCAGTTGCTTGCTAATGTTCGCCGTTTTCACACAAACGCCCAGAAGATACTGCTCACACAAACGCTACTTTCAACGGCACAAACTTAGCACTAACGAATGAGGTGGTTTTCATCGTTTGTGCTGTCTGTAGGGGGGCCAACTTCACGGAGCTGTGAAATTTTAGTGCATTTGGTTCCCAATTTTTTTTTCGTTTCTAAATTTAATTGACTTTTCTACAATATATCATTTCAGTTAGGCGACAGCATATCTACAGATGACTGTAAGGGTAATGAGTTAAGCTTAAATAATTATCATCATAATAATAACGAAGAACAGTTCTTGGAAATATTTGTGAACAGTTCCATCTAATATATTTTTATAAAGATAAAGTCCCATTTTTTGTTTGCTCACAATTTTCAAGATGTAGTAAAGATCGGTGTTTCAAAACAATGAGTGCTTTCCGCAGACTTAGTAGTTGGTAAAAAAAACAACTCCAGTCCTTTAGGAGTAAAGGTTTTCAACTTTTAAGCTACGTATCTGATTCAGTTATTTACTCAGTAGAGCATATTTAATATTTCAATGCCGTTAAAAATAGACTTGAATCAGCCCTTATGAAAATAACCAACTAATGGCATATCAGGTTCTATAGATTTGAGGTTTCTACTGAGATTCTGGACATATACGGTTCTGTATGTATGGATACCTTCAGGTTATTTTACAAAATTAGGTCGGCGGTAAATTTGACCATTCAATGTGTAATTATCTGGTATAATTATCTCACGGTCATAAGTTCTACTTTTTCGTGTAAGAATTAACACTTTATTTGACCAGTACATGAGACTGAGTTACAAATTAAATGTACTGTACCTATGGCAATTAACTCCTCTGGACGTCCCTCTCCTCAAATTGTGGAGCTGGAACGGTTTCCTTTCGTACCATTTGTGTAATGCCTTTGCGCCATCTAGTGGTTGACACGCACAAATACATTTTCTAGAAAAACCCATAGCGTTTACTAGCATAATAATAATAATAATAATAATAATAACAATAATAATAACAATAATAATTTAAAAAAATAACAATAAAGAAAGCTGTGTCTGCAAACAAACAGAGTTTCTCCACATAACGGGCTTCTTTTTGGCTCGTCATTTTTCACAGAGTAGCTGTCAGGTGTTTGTCTCGGATATATGACTATATACTGTAGAAACACAATCTGCTGGAAAGCGGTGCTCTTCTGGGTTTGTTCCAGCTAAACTTCAAATGACGTCTTTGGGAAGCTTCTGAAAACTGATAACAAGGCTGTTTATGAACCTGGCAGGACTCTGTCCAGAGCCAGGGCAGTAGAGGGCTGCCAGCAATCGTGTCTCCTGGTGCCATTTTTGAACTCACATAGTAAGCAGGGAGGGAGGCTGGTGTTCGTAGGCCCTAGGTGCTTTCACGCCGAAAAGTGCAAAAAAGAGGGGTAAACGCCCATTGAATGACGTCGATTGACATGATGCACTTTAAACTATTCTAATGCTAAACCCCGTGAAGGATGGAGCGAGTTGAGCGACCATCACTTCCATACTTCTAGTGTCTAGAACAGCCGCTAGAGAGTGTGTGATTGTTGATTTTGGGCTCCTAGAGTCAATAGCAATCTTGTTGTTTCAGCTCGTTTTTCGTTAGTCACTAGTATTTCCCTCCTTCGTAGGCCCTGAAAATGTCGTAGGCCTACTGTGACCTCTAGAACTACAGATGAGTGTTGCACAAATTTGATTAAAGATATTAGCAAGCTATTGAGAAGAAAAGGTGTTGCTGCATTTTGAAAATACACCTGCTCACAAATCCTGCGTTGTTCCAACCACCGTTAATTAACATGACGTCAGCCGTCTGAATCACCCGCTTCACAGGCCAGGTCTTGAAAGATTAGTATCTGAAGATTAATTTCAAATCTGAAGGCTTATTTTTGTAGCATGAGGACACTGATACTTGTAGCAATACTGCATCAATTTCCCTAACCAAGAAAATAGAAGACCACATTACTAGAGTTCTGTCTGAAGAGGGAACACACATACATAACTTTATTTAATCACCATTACACTGCAGTGCTAAGGTACGAACTAGGCTTCAGTCTGGCCAGAAATCTGTGGCTCATGTACCTTCCCAACTAAAGCTGCTGCTGTGCAAATTCACTGGCTTCTAAAGAAATTTTATAAAGAGGACATCAATGTTCTCCTGCTCCTGTATAGTCCAGCTCCAGATGATTTCAGGCATTTATTGCAAGAGTCTAGTCCAGTAGCTAACCTGAGAACTGATTTAGGCTTTACTGTACTGCCAAAGACCAGACAACGCAGAGTGGGGACACAACCTTCTCACTTACATTGGCATTGCTGTGGACGTCCAAGTCCATAAGAGTCCCTGAGACTGGCGACCATTTCGAATCAAGTTTTTAAATAACTGCCCACTAAAACTTTCAGTGTCCCGTTACATTTTCCTCTTGGTTCCACAAAATTACCGGTTGGGCATTAGCCCACATTTTTTTTCTTAGCGACCGCGGGGTTCGCTACGGACTGGAGCAGGCGTAGGACTTTGGAAAAGGGGTTAAACAACACATGTATTAACCAGAACCGGGGAAAGGTACGCACACACACGGGGACAGGGGGTTACAGCGCTGCACCTACACTAACACACACACACACACACGAAGGAAGAGCCCGTCTCCCAGCCTCCGCTCCGCTCTATAGTCCCGTAGCCCCGCCCCCAGGTGCTCTTCCCAGACCGCCTTGCGTGCGCATGGCTGAAACACCCGCGTAGCGCTACAATCTTCGTACCATTGAAAAGCTCTTTTAATCTACTGAGAAGCCTGTATAAATGAAATTGCATAATAGTAAGAAGACACAAAAGCAGTTGTGCAGTGCAATAGTTTTGGTAGTTACTGCAGATAGTGAGGACTAGGTCTATATGGCATCTTAAACTGTCTCATATATTAAGGCTAAACAGACTTTTTAAAGAATAAATTTGGGAGAAGACCCGATACTAATCTCTTCCACTTCCTCTCTCCTGCGTATCACCCCTTTCTCACTCTCGGTGCTTGCTGTGGCCAGAGGCAGACCTTCCTTTCCCTTCTCCATCTCTGGCTTCCATCCTAGGTCATTCCTGCACGTCCACCCCTCTCCTACCTCGGCCCAGCTCCCACTCTTCAGCTGGCTCTTCCCCATGTTCCCTATACAGAGCCAGGTCTGTATTCTGCTCACTCCCTTCACTTCTTCAGTCAGCTGTCCTGTTGGTTCACTGACAAGCAACATGACTTCCATGTTTCCAGCTAAGGCTGATATCAGCCATCTCCTGCTCTACCACTGTTCACTGGCTGGTGTACTATTGCCTGCATCATGGTGCTCTTTCACTCCAGTCTGCAGTGCACACTGGCTGATCCGGTGCTTCCTTATCCTCAGCCTGTCCTGTTTCTCCTGCTGTCCCTCCCTCCTTAACTCCATGACTCTCTCCCTTGCCGGGTCTGAAACACCAGTAGGCAACAAGCTTGCCATAACTGGAATTCTGTTGTCGACTGAGGAAAGTCGCAATGCCTCTTTGTACATATCTGCAGCCCTTCTGGGGCTGATCTCTCTTGTTCTGGGTGCCTTGGTGACCACCCTCACCTTCAACTTGTTCTGTTTGCCCAGAAAACGGTTATTCAATTTCCTCTCCACAAATACAAACACACCACACGTGCAGATATACTGGCTCTCGATCTCTCTGCACCTCAACCCCTCCCTTGATCCTATTCTTCTCGCCCTCTGCCTTACCTCCGATTGGCACTCTCAGATCCCTTCTTCATGGATTCTCCAGGGAATTTAATCTGGACTTCTCTGTTCACTTCTGCTCCTGTCACGCACTACAGAATTAGCCCCCGCAGTATATTTTGGAAAATAGCAGATGGCAAGTGCCATACCTTTTATTTGATGAAATCAGTGGGTAGAAATGCAGGCTGGTGAATGATTGCGCCTATTGACCTGAATTCATGAACCCTTTTTTGGGGTGTGCCTATTTGGCTTGATATGAACACCCTTGTATGGTGTCAGAATACTTTCAAAGCCATGTGCAATGTTTAAAATCTGATATATTTTTCATACCCTCTACCTGTTACTAAGGGAGTCTTCTAGGTTTCTATCCTGGACCCTCCTATTTCTTATAAGATCACTTTAATAATAATAATAATAATAATAATAATAATTGCTTACACTTATATAGTGCTTTTCTGGACACTCCACTCAAAGCGCTTTACAGGTAATGGGGATCCCCTCCACCACCACCAGTGTGCAGCCCCACCTGGATGATGCGACAGTAGCCATAGTGCGCCAGTACACTCACTGCACACCAGCTCTCAGTGGGGAGGAGAACAGAGTAATGGAGCCAACTCATAGAGGGGGATTATTAGGAGGCCATGATTGGTAAGGGCCAGTGGGAAATTTTGGCCAGGAAGCCAGAGTTAGACCCCTACTCTTTTCGAGAAACGCCCTTTATTAGCCCTATACAATCTCTTGCATTAGGAATTTGTCTTTTTGCATACCCCAGCTTGCTCTCCATGAGACACACAGACAGGGAGAGAGAAGCTGGGGGTCAGAGCGCAGGGTCAGCCATTGTACAGCACCCCTGGAGCATATGGTGTTAAGGGCCTTGCTCAGGGGCCCAGCGGAGTAGGATTCCTCTGCCGGCCGCGGGATACGAACCGGCAACCTTCCAGCCACAGGCGCAGATCCTGAGCCACAGATCCAGCACTCCGCTTTCTTCCATCTACATGAATGATTTTGCTCAGTCAGTAGGTCTCATAGCCGCCTATGTGCTAGCCATACCATTGTATGGCCAGTAGTGACTTAACATTTGAGTCTTTGAATAACATTCATCAGGTTTTCTTGGATTGCATCTTCTACTAAACTGTCATATAACTACATTAATGGCTCTAAAAAAAAACATTCAAAATACTTGCTTAGTAATGATGACGACCTTTTTACTTCGAGTGAAACCAAGCTGGGGCAAGGCCTGTTTAGAAATATGGAATAATGAAAATGCTGTTTAGTAAATTAAAGCTAATTTCTTGATTTTTTTATATCAACAAAGGCCTTTTACAGACAAATAGATTTAATGTGTTTTGCATATTACTCTATGTATATACTACTTAAATGTCCACACCTTGGTCTATACTGGGGTGGTGTACTATACACAGTGGCCTACAAAAAGCTGTTCTTGTTGATGTTATATCATTCTCTGAATAGATTTATCACTGTTGTGATTCATTGTTGTGATCAAGATTCTTTAAATGTTGTCCCTTTCCTCATACCAGACGAATCTTTCACTTGTTTAAAATTATTACATAATTTAATAACAATAATAATTTATTGTAGTTGCCTGTCCCACCTCCCACTTTAAGGTGCAGTACATTTATCAGACTGGATCTCCCTGTACCACTAATCTCTGGAGTGATCTGCAAAGTGAGCAGGAACTACCTGCCTCTGAATCTGAAGCTATTCAATTGCATCATTCAATCTAACACTACCATGTCCTGGTATGTTATTTATATTTTATGGATTGTACTTTCTCCCTTTTACGGCTTTGTTTTCTCTTGGCAAGGTTCATCATTGTAAATCAGAATTAATTCTTAGTTTTTACCTAACTTTAAATGACTGATCTGTTTGATTTAAATAAAGGATTATTTGTTTATGTTGTGTTATAGTATGCATACACAAAAAATAAAAACACTCCCAGTCAGTGAATAATTGCAAAGAGTAAATTCAGTTTGAAAGATTGCAGACATTTGAAGAAGGAAAGATGAATTGTCATTATTCTTAATATTTCTCTTTTATTCTTAATTGATTTTTAAACTATTATATTTTTTACATTAAAATAACAGAATTACATTGTATTTATATGCTTTTCGATTTTGACTTCTTAAACTGATTTTCTAAGATGAGCATAGATGAAGTTATAATGAGAAAAGGGGGCTGGCTGTTAGCAAAAATTTCCAACTTTCAATGCTGTATTACTTCATAACCAGCAGGTGGCAGCACTAAACCTGTGCCAGCAACTGAACAGGTACAGTTTTGAAGGCCAAGGACTGAATGAACATGTTGTACAGCTGCTTTCTGAAGAAATTGTTAGGTCAATAATAATAACGAAACAAGCAAAAAATACTTTACCTTCTGTCTGAATAGAAGCCTAAATCTATTTTTGGATTTTGTAACTATGTACGTTCCTTTGTTTTACTTAGCATTTGTGGGGATGCACAACTAATTTTTGGGGAATGTGAATTTGGTTTTTGACATGATTTACTTGACATGGCTTAAATACTCTACCCTTGCTTGTCCAAAGATGTGTATAGATAAACACAAATAAGAGACCATTCAGCCTATCTAGCTCATTGGAATTGTAGTAGCTAATTGATCAGAAAATCCCATCCTCCCAGGTCTTGAAAGAAGCCTGTCACTTGTGGCCACACAGCTGGCTAGCCTGTTCCACACTCCCACTGTAATTTTGTGTAAAAAAAAGTCCTTTCAGGTTTCAGCTTTAAAAGCACTGTCCCTTAGTTTTGCGTTGTGTCCTCTGGCTTGTGTTTCTCCGTTGGTTCTGAAGAAGTCCATTGGGTTAACTTTGTAAAAGCCTTGAAGTGGGTTCAGTGGGTTCTCATTTTAGTCTCCTCTATTTGAGATGATCTTTTTTGTGTTTTAAACCTGTCAGAGTAGGACATTCCAACTTTTGTTGCCACTGGTTTTAATCAATCATGTCTGTAGCGGTACACCACACTTAATACAGATATGAAGAAACAACAGGGAAGGCTAAGCAATATTGCTGCAAATACAAAGTTCCTTAACAGAGTTGAAGTGTTAGATGAACAGCAACATACAGTACAAAGCCTGGAACATACAATGGCCACTTTGAAAATTTCAAGATATTTATTCTGTAGATATGCTGATTTTTTTATTTCTTTGATGCCACTCCATACAGTACTTGCAGTAGGTTTGGGTTTGGATCTGGTGTATCCATGTTTCCCATCTTTTCCCAGTGTCCCAGACTTTGGAGCCACACTAAGGCTCTGTCCTCAAACCTCTAGTTCATATGCAGTGGACCGTGCCAATATACCTATCTCCAACAACAGGTTTCATCTTCTTGTGAACATTCAGAAACGTCTCGCATTTCTTTATGAAGAATTCAGTCCCGGCTTTTGGTTGTAAAAGATTTATAAGCTCAATGCTTTTTGGCTGTTCAGTGAGAGAGATTGCAGTTGTCCACACATTTTTCTTAGCTGACAGAAGTGAACCACATTATTTGTATATACAGTAATACTCACATTCCCATAATATATACTGAGATTTTAAAAATTTCTGTTGTGTTCTGAATTTCTCTCAGTATGCATACTACGCATCAAAAGAAGTGTATCACTTATACCTTCAACCATTCCTAAGTGTTATTATCAGTTAAGAGGAACAAACCTTTTTGCAGCAGGTGAACTGACATTTTATTGAACAGACATGATGTAAGTAAATCAATTAAGCTCTTTAACAATTGTCAATAACAGCCTTGAACAACAGGGGATCTCCTGTGAAAGTCACAGCCTAGTAGCATCTGTGGCTGGGAAGCAATACATGCTGTAAATCTGTGACGCATGCTTAACAACAGGTCGAGATTCTGTCCTCTTCCTCCTGTAGATGTTTATTGGTCTCTGAGCTCTGAAGCCACATGTCACCCCCGATCATCCCATAAAAGTTCAATGGGTCTCAAGTCTGGTGAGTAAGGCATCTCCAGCATCAGAGTCATATTCTCAGCACACAAGAGGGCCATTGTTATGCGAGCAGCACAAGAGGGCGCAGTGCTCTGCTGCTTGATCAACGCAGGGCCATGTAGTGTAGTGGCGATCACACACTGCATGTGTGTTTCTGTAGCAGCTAGACACTCCTGCTGAGACCTTCACACATGCACTCACGGTCTCCCAGATCAGAGCCTATCACTGACGGGCTGTGTTGGGTTGTGCTGATTTGTCATGTTGTCAGAAATTGGCTCACCCACATTGCAATCATTTGTGCATTTTAGTTCAGCTTGTAACACACTGATGGCGTTCTCTAGATCCTGTATGTGAGCAATATTGGTCCCTTCCTTTGTTTTCCTTTTTTAATTTTCTCCAAACTTGACATCCGTCAGGTTAAATCACTTGTACCCATCACCTCACTAAAGACGTGATTTAATGATTAATCATCAGTCAAAGTCACTTGAGGGTATGACAGCAAGTCATGAATAATCAATTAATCATGTTGATTCCTAAATCAATATCCAGAACAAGAATTTATTGTAGGATTTTTGTCTGCCCAAGTCCTTGGTGGTTTATAGCTTAAAATTTTGTGATGTACTTCTGAAATCAGTTCATGACGTCTCACCCATTCATCAACGAATACATCTTTGAGATCTGTTATTGACTCTGACTTCCTCTTTGCAAACGCAGCCATTGAGAGAATGCACAGCACCTCAATGGGCTTCGAGTCTGAGGACTGAAAAGGCAAATGCACATCCCGGATTTTCTTTTTTGCAGAAATTCCATTGAAGACCTCACAAAACGCTGTGGATAAGTATGATGCTGGAATACAAATTTCTGCCAGCCTTTTGCAGTTGATTAGCACAGAAAATTGTAGAATGTCTTGATGGTTTTTGATCCGTGATTGAGATCATTACATCACATAAGCTCCAACATGTTTAATCTCAGACAACTTTACGTTCTCCTCTTCTGTAACTTTCTTTATTAAAAAAAAAACGTTTTGTATTTCTCACCCCAGACAATTTGGAATGGAAAAGACCAATCACTTCCTTTTGCATACTGCTTTAAACAGGCTGGCACCTTGGTTTTATGAAAATTTATCTTGCAAAGATATCGTTCAGTTGTTTGCTCAGGATCTTCTGAACCATTCTGTCACGTCTTGTGTCAGATCTTTTACAGTCATCTCATGATTTTCTCGGGTTAATCGATATGATTTTTTCCCCCACATTTTCCAGTCCGTCAACAACACTCGGCACTCCTTTCAGCAAAGTCTCTTCTCCTGTTCTCCTGTGGTGAGTGCCCACATACATTTGTTAAGGCTGTCTTTTCATTATTTTTCATTTTATGCATGTTAGGTCACTGATTATTTTTCTTAATAAATCTTTATTATCTTTCAACAGAGATATCTGAAGGTACAGACATATCTGCAGTGCATAAATGACATGGATTTGAATATCATAACTAAAGGGCTAGTGGGCAACAGCGAACCCCTGTGAATCTGGTCAAGGATTTTACAAGACGCACAACATTCTAAACATCATAATACAATATAAACATGTCGTGTTATAAAATATAGACATGTTGTGTCTAGTTCAAGACCTATGGGCAATAACATCATACTGTGAAGTTCATATATTCCAGGCCTGATGGGGTCTGACTGGAAAAGTAAATACTATGCAGCCATTCAGAGTGTCAGAAACATATTAAAATCATTTCTGCAATGTGGAGAAGACTATGAACAAAATGTCCGGAGTCAATAATGTGGAGGGTTTTTAAATCATGATCCAGAAACTTTAAGAAGAGACTAAATAAGTGCTTAAAATTCAGGCTGTTAACAGTCGGCTACAGGGGCATATGGATTTCAAGGATGAAAATCTTTAAGGTGAGGAAGGGCAGTTGTCAATGTCCCTTTCCTCATAGCTTAGGAAGTGAAGGAAGCTCGATTAGTACAGAAAATGTCAGATTCATGGAGCAAACCTTGGGCTGCAAGAGAATGTTTTAAAACATGCTGACTCCTTGAAAGGGAGCACGCCTCTTTGTTTGCATTTGTGGTGCAGTTTAGGGGTGACAACACTTCCACAGATTGTACACAGATGTGTTCCCATAATTCTGGTGTTGTGCCTACATGACGACATTTGGTCTCCACGCCCTAAATCTGGGCAAATTTTGTTTCTGGTATGCTGAATATCACTAACGTGATATGTTTTCTGAATAGGGATTTTTTTAATGTGACCTCTAACTAACATCCAGTAAGAGCCCAGGGCTCAGCTGTGTTCTATTACACAAATTTATTTCTCTATGTATTTGCATTTATTTTGGTGCGAACGGTAGGCCTGCTTTCATTCCCAATTTCTCCATTTTCTCCTGAGCATATTTATATGCGGATTCTCAGAAACTTTCATTGCCTTGATGCAGACATATGGACACATACATACAAGTATATATTCCATTGGTATTGGGATGGGCACACTTGCTGCCTGGCAAATCCTAACCTACAGATAGAGACAGGGTGTAAAGAGCTTATATAACTGCCACCTTGTCGATATCACTTTAAAAACTGGTCTTTTCTAAGCTACTTGTACCAATGTATCATCCTCAGGGTTGGGGTCATTCTCTTGGCAAAGCTGTTGTGCAGAGTCCTAGTGTGGTGGATGCAGCCCTGTCCTTCCTGGGGCTGGATTAGGGCCGCTTCTGAGCTCAGAGCCTACACTGCACAACTATTCAGACATTGGCGAACTCCCCTACACCACAAGACTGGGTCTCTTTTACACCGTCTAGGTTTTTTAAGACAATCAGGTCAGCTCCTGGGCCCTGTTGCATTAGCACACAGTCATATGACCCCTCTCTGGTGCCGCCGAGCACTGCTAAGAAAAGACTTATTATATGGAAACCACAAATAAAATCATCAAGCTGGGTGAAAAAGACAGCATCTATGAAAACGGTTTAAAAACCATCCTTCCACTTGCGAACTGCTTTATCCAATACGGGACAAAGAAATTGAGGGGGAGCTAGAGTCTATCCTGGCAAGGAATGGGCACAAGGCAGGATACGTCCTGGACAGGATGCCAGTCCATCACAGGGCACACAGGCACACACACTCACAGCAGTGCCAGTTTTCCAAGAATCCAATGTTATAACCGTCCAGTATGTGGGAGGAAATGAAGGCACTCAGAGCAAACCCACACGAATGTAGGGAGAACATACAAACTCCACACAGACAGCAGTCCAGGTCTGGGATTTGACCCCAGGAGCCCAGCGCTGTGAGGCAGCAATGCTAACCACTGGGTCACTGTGCAACCTAAGTGTTGAAATTTTAATGCTTAAGCTTACTGGTCAAAATATTGTAAACTATCTGTAGACTCATTAATATACTAATGGTTTAATTTTTGCTCCCCAAAAACCCAGAGATGTTTCTGTTCTAAAGCAATCAGAAAGGTTTCTATTTTAAAGCAATCATGCATGACTTTATTAGAGGAAACTCTGAATAAGCAATCAAGTAAGTAAAAGTGCTGTACCCATCACCACACACATTCAGAAATGCTGACACCTATAAACATAGAGGTGCTATGTTCTGCCTCTAAAGTTTCTAAAGGTTCAAAAGTTTCTTCTATCATCATGAATAACATGACAGAAGTTGTTTTGTTCTTCCGGAGTCCTGCTGTGGAAGCTTAACATTTTTCAGTGTCTAACACATCAAATATTTTCAGAGGGCATACTGTAAATATCAGACTAGTGGTTTGCTTTCACTGCATCTTAGCTTAGTTTTCCTTTCACTGTTAGCAAATTTCAGCTAGACCCCCAGCAAAAAAAAAAACAAAGCAAGATACAATACATTTATGCATTCACTCACTGCTTTCAAGACATACAAATGTGGCATGTCTGCTCACAATCCTCTGAGTTTTGGGGGCTATACCTGAAATTGTAGCAGTGAATAGTCACTCTGTCACTTATCAGAATACTGGATTTTCAACAGTGCCTTGCATTGTGCACAGAAGAAGCTCATCTTTCATGCCATGCCTTTCTCGGGTTGATGGAATTAATAGAAACAATAATGGTGCTTCCATCTGGATTCAAGCACTTCATTTTTCCCCCTGAAACTGAAATATCCACAGGCACATTGCATCAGGAGATAGCTTTCGCACCTTCATTTGCATTTGCTGCACTATAATGTAAACGGTTTCGTGCAATGACTCACTCTTAAGATGGGATTCAAGCTGTCTCTCCTTCAGAGGCTAGGATGCAGTTTGGGACCAAGAGAGCACTAGGGGCAAATACACTGGTCTTCAGAAGTATTTTCAAAGTTATAACCTTGAGGACACAATTGTGTCCCTTCCCAGACTTTTTCTTGCCATCCATCACATTCTTTATACAAATCCAACACTTTGTGAAGAGTGCTCTTATTCGAACGACCAGAGTGTCTCTGTATCTCTGATGGTAGAAGGCACAGCTCAGAAAGCCTTTCCTTACCATGTAGAGCACAGAATACTGTTTGATGTCTAAACAATAAATCTTCAGTCTGGTTTCAGTTCTTTCTTGCAGGTGTTGTAGGCTACTTATGACAAAGACTCTGGTATTGATGTAGACACTTTGTTTTCATCTTTTAGACATTGTGGGGAAACAATGAAAAGGCAAACACTGTTGAGTTAAAATTGTAAAATTCAAATCCGCTAATGTTATGTTGAAAATGTAGAGCGCCTTAGTAAGACCTCTTTGAAAATATAGTGTGTAAATTTGGTCACCAAGATACAAAAACAGATATTTCTTCTCTCGAGTCGGTCCACAGAAGAGCAACGAGAAACATTCCTGTGGTTAAAAGGAATCTTCTACACTGACAGTTTAAAAGCATTGAACCTTTTTAATCTTGAACAGAGGGGAAGACGGAAAGACGGTTTAAGTATTCACATCTTCGAGGGCGGTGATAAAGTCAACCCACTGGGTGTCTTCAGAGTCAACGTAAAGCAGAAGACAAAAGTGTAAGCTACAGAGAAGTGCATTTACACCTGATAACTTTACACAAAGGGAGGTGGGAGTAAGGACCAGGCTGCCCAACCATGCTGTTGAAGCCAATACCCTGGCTTCTTTCAACAAATGGCTGGATGACATCCTTGGATCATTTATCTATGGAAAAACCACATGAGCTTGCTGCGCCAAATTGCCCCATCTTGTTAGACACCACTCTCAGGTTCTTGAAATATTCGCTGGTCAGACTAGTGCAATCAAATGAGAGTTACACCTATTCGGTCAGGGGTCTGTCAGCTTCAATGGCCCTGTCTTGAAAGGTGTTTGAATATCAAAGCAGTGGTGTACACAGTCCAACCACAGCAGCAGATGACTGGAATGTGAACCTTGCAATTAACATGCTAATGCATGGGTCTGCCACACCTGAGCTGCACACAGCTGCACACAGCCCACACAAGCACACAAGCTGAAGTAACAGAAACGGGCAACTTTAACATGAATATCAGATGTCTGTGTCTAACTTCCTCAGAGGGAAGGAAAAATGGAAATTCATACATTCAACGATCTCTCTTTACTTTTCAGATATGAGTCTAATACCTTCTAGGATTTTTAAAATATCAGGTCATTTCGTACTGTCCTCTGTTCCAGACTAAAGATGTTAATTTTCCTTAACCTATCGCTACCTTTCACTAAGGCGATGAAGTTTGCTGCTGCCCTGCCTTGATCTGATTCCAGAGCAGCAAAGTCCTTTTTATAACATGGCAACAAAATCCATACACAGCACCTTAAGGATATTGAATATTAAGGTACTTCCTGCATCACTGCGTAATTACCTTTCTGCAGAAATTCATGTTTAACTGAGAAATAGTTCATGTTATCTAAAAACTAAATAAACATTACTCTCTCTTTCATATGATGCACAATTTATAGACCTCTACAGATATGCTAGACGAAGCAGATATGTTCATCAATGACGCTGGTGTTTGCTTAGCCCTAGAAACTTACCAGTAACTGGATACTTTTGTACATTTTTTATTATACTGGATTATATGACAGATGAATCATGCATACAGAAAAGATTAGCTTTTATGTCAAAGAAATAAGATAAAATATATCTTAGAAATACATACCTAGCATTGGTCTGAGGTTCAAACATTTATAGAAAAGGAAAAAATAAAATGGGCCTATTACAGCTACAACTACACTTAAAAATGTGGAAATACTACAGAGTCTCAAGATTAAATACCACAGGCACTACTACTGACTTTACAACTAATAATACCGCTTCACTGAGTCAATTTCTTGTCATTAATCATGTGTTTAACCTTTTAAAAAGACCGATTAAACATTACCTCGGCTTCTGTAAAATATTATTTAATTTCTCTTTCAGCAAGCAGCCACCTTCTTCGTAATATACTCCTTTTCAATTACAGTAGCTGATTGCCCTTAACGTACAAGCTGAGTTGGAGAAAATAAGTTTTCATTTCACTGGGTTTAGCATGCTGATGTCAGATTTTTTTTTTCCTTCGCGCTGGTGGGTGGACCCTACAGCGTTGAGTCACGCAGCTGTCAAAGATAGCTGTCACCCTGTTTAATGATCAAACACACATTGAGCAAGAAGAAAAGCCGAGGGTAACTGGAGATTTCAGGTACTTCGACAATGTGTTTTGTTTGCAACAAATGAGCACGCCGGAGAGACATTTAAGACTTCAAGAAACCAGCGCAAAAACGATTTCGCTCTCTGGATTTTCGGTGTGGTTTAACTGGAAAAGACGAACTGCGACTTTGGGATATAAAACTCTCGTATCTGCATTTCTGTTGTAACGTGAAAGGAAATTGGGGACCAGGATGAAAGCAAAAAAAGGTATGTGTCACGTTCGCAAACTGTTGGTTTTTCAAAACCCAGTTTAGTAATATTGTTATACGTAGATGTTGTGTAACCTAGACCCGCACTTTACATTTTGAAAAAGGCTTTGTATGATGTTCGAGGCGTGTGTGCCATTTTTTTTCCGCTCCAGACAAAACATGTTTTTTCCATGTGCTGGCGGGCTGTCAAAAATTGTTTGGTTTCCTTGTTCGCCTTATTTTTTACGCTAACGTAAACTGAAGTAATACAACGGACTAAACGTGTTGAAATTTATTTAAATTCACTTAGCACGTAGGAAAAAAAACCCCAAGATTTTTGTAAAACAAATAGGACTTCGTGAGACATGCTGTTTTCGTTTACAACTTAGTTTGAGACGGGTCGATTTTCATCTGTTAAATTTAAAAAAAAAGACTGAATTTCGACGACCTCAAAAGCACGCGTTTAATAAGAGAAACGCAGTTAAAGTTTTTAGTTTCCGTGTGCTCGAAACGCTAGCTTTATTACGCAGTCTTTTTTTTAAACTTTTCACTTATTCACACTCGGCTGCACTTATCCGTACACGGTCAGCGCAGTGGTTACATATTTTAACTTTCTTTCGGTTTTTTTTTTTTGTATTAGGTTTGGAAACGTGCAGACTCGTGTAACTTGTGTCTAGCTCAGCGTCTGGTAACAAAACGTTATAACCTGACCTCCTTTGTCAAGTTACTGTTTGTCTTCCTTCCTGCCTCAGGCTGGGCTTAGACATTCTTCAACCTCGTGTTACTGAGCACACAATAGAACTAGTTTCGGATCAGCCTTTTCCCTTTTGTTTTTCACCCGTGTTGCAAACGACGTAAAAAATTAAATCGGGACTCGCTGTATTTCCCCCGTAGCAGTTTTTCCCCCCCGGTAAAACCTGGGTATTTTATTTTTCAAATGTGCGGTTTGAAAGTGTGAAATGGCACAGATTGAATTGCACAGGACGCGGACGGAGACTGAGATTCTTTTGTTAAGTCCTGCAACAGGTCTTCAAGGAGCGTGAAGTTTTCTTTTAAGAAAATAAAAACAGATTTGACTCTAGGAAGATAAATCCGAAACTTTTTTGTAACATTTGTTAACCAGGGAATAATCTTTACAAAAAAAAGCATCCACTGATTTCGTGATTTTCGTCTATATGAATTAAAAACGTTTTACGTCATGGCTGCATACTTTGTGGTGCTTGTCTCGTTTTCTACCCCAATTTTAAAGATAACGTCATCGAACCATTGACAGCGATACAGCTATAAAATTACTCATTAATCCGGAGTAGTCAGACGTTTTTTAGGTTGGCCTCTTAGCGATGTGTCCTTTTATGAATTACAGTTTGACAAACCTCGACAGGACTTCATTGAAAACATGCCACGTGTGTCTCAGACATTTTCTGTTTAAAGATGTGTGTGAACATCTATCTATGTTCCTTACTGGAGTAAACGTTCAAAGCAGCTCCCTCTCCTTTTAATGTTTTGTAATGCATTTTTGGTGGATTTATTTGTTCACCAAAGGCTAACGTCGCCTGCTTCGACATTTTGGGAGGCGTTTGGGAAACTGGGCTGCAAAGAGTTAATTACACAGTTGTAACAGCTGTCAAAGAAAGTTGCCTGACAGGATAAAGGATTCAGAGCGCATTTATATAGCTGCTCTTTGGAATTTGATTAGAACTTTGCATGTCGTCTTGGCATCTCTGTATTTGTTGGGACTTTCAGAAATTAATGTATGTTCTATTAGTTGTAAGAGGAAGTTCTGAAGGGAGGGTGAGATTCAAGATTTCGGACAACTGGCTGTTCTGCAGTTTTGAACCTTCTAGGCCTATAAGCTTTGTGAGGAGGCCTTGGCAACCTGATTAATTTGTCAATCTTGTCCCTCTCTTGTGTTTTGAAAATGAGTTAAAGCACATTCAACACACACCACGTGAATTTCTAAAGAAGCTTTAGCAACCCCCCCCCCCCAAAAAAAAAACCCCAAAACAATTCCCATGAAATTGATCAATTCAAGTCTCTTTACAACAATAACTGCTTGCATTTGTATTTGTATTGACTTCACGCATAGTAAAAAAAAAGAATTTCTTACGCTTATATAGCGCTTTTCTGGACACTCCACTCAAAGCGCTTTACAGGTAATGGGGATCCCCTCCACCACCACCAGTGTGCAGCCCCACCTGGTTCACCAGTGAAGTGCACTCACATTCCTGTCCCACTACACACGGCCACTTGGTATTTTCCTGAACAAATTAGGATGATTTTTTTCTATCAAAGGATCTGTCCCAGTGGTTTTGGCCCTGAAGCCCTGAGACAGGCTTCCTGAAGTGTTGTGCGTCTGCCAGAAACGGAGGTGTGTTCTGCGTCTGTTTGGGCAGGTTTTCACTTGACACCTAGTCGCACTGGTGCGTGTGATCCCCTCTCTCCTTGTCTCCCAGCTTCGGATACAAACGTAGCTTGAGGACAGTGACTGTGGATTTTGAGCAGGTTTTTTGGGGGGATCAGCTGTCGGCCTGTCTCGGGCCCGCAGAGCGAACTGAGCCCCGTGCCTTATTTTCACAGCCATGCCATCGCTGTCCGGCAGTGAGACGGAGGACGAGGACAGCATGGACGCTCCGCTGGACTTGTCCTCCAGCACGGGGAGCGGGAAGAGGAAGAGACGGGGCAATCTTCCCAAAGAGTCGGTGCAGATCCTGAGGGAGTGGCTGTATGAGCACCGCTACAATGCCTATCCCTCCGAACAAGAGAAAGCACTTCTCTCCAAGCAAACACGCCTCTCAACACTACAAGTAAGACTCAATTACAGAGTGATATTCAGTTTTTCCAAAAAGTTGTAGTAACTAGATGGCACTGTATTGTCGCTTGAATTTCTGTCGTGCCTTTTTAAAAGCTGTGTGAATAAGCGTGCATGTGACTCAGGCATGCTCTTGAAAGGTACCTAAAATTTGCCTGTTTGCTCACTAGCTTTCAGGAACACACAGTTGACTTGTGTTGACAGAGCTGTCATTCTGTGTTTTTGTGATAAAGCCATGTATAGAAGTTCACAAACCTTCCACTTTTCAGAAAAAGAAACAAACTGTATGTTACTCAGTCCTTTGGCTGCAGAGCAGAAAAGTGGCTTGATATGTAAACAGTGTGATAAAGTCAAATTCAGATGACGTAATGCCTGGCACTGAAGATTACACAGTCAGTTGAGCAAGGAAAATTACTCACTTTCTGTGGGAGGTGCTACAGTATTCACACAGGAATTTCCCCTGCTTTTCATTACCCTGCTGCTTGTGAACAATAGTGTGACAGAGACATTTGCATGTTAAGTGTTGCGCATTTCTGAGCTATCTATTCTAAACCAAGACAGTTGCTCTTCACATTGTTTTCCCTAAGTACTGTAGGGCCTTTGAGTACTTAACCTTATCACATTTATAATTACAGATGATAGTTCAAGTAGCATTAGAACTCAATGGTTAAATTTCACACAGTGCAGCTTTGGTAGTACTTATTTAGTCTTATTATTTTATATCAGTGCATGTGTCCTGCCGACTACAGCGTCCTCCTCACATCGTTGTGCACCTGCACAAAAAAGGAAAAGTGCTGTTTCGCTCTTCCTGGTACTTTTTTTCTGCAATTTCCCTCACGGGATTAATAAAGTACTGGTGTTTCTAGGGCTGACATCTCTCTCTCTCCTTTAAAGAAAATTATTTCTGTGGTTTGGTTGCCGTTTATGCTTATAGACCACTAGTTGATAGTAGTTTCATTATTTCAATCTTTTTTTTAAATAGTTTCATTATTTAAATCTTATGCAAATACAGTAGTGACATTTAGCAGAAGGGTGATTGTCAGTAGATTAAAGTATTTAAATATCCCTTGGTCAGTATGTCCAAAATTAGGTTTTGATTACACTTACTGATTTAGACGTGCCTCATATCATAAAACTGGGATGATTGGGAAGATTTTCCTTCAGTGCTGTAACTGCTATACAGTATGTGAAGTATTGGTGGTTCAGTGTCTCTGTCAAAGTGCACTGGCTTATCCCCTTAGATTTACATCTGGAAAAGATCATCTAGTTATGTGTGAGTTGACAACAGTCCATGCTGTATAAAAGCTGTGTATTTTGGGTGTCTAATTGTCCGAAGCAAAAGTAGTTTAAAAAAGCTGTATCCGTAAAAAAAAAAGCTTTGAAGACCTTTGTTAAAACCAGGCCTCCTGACGTTGTGCTCTCTAGGTCTGTAACTGGTTCATCAATGCCCGCCGGAGACTGCTCCCAGAAATGCTGAGGAAAGACGGGAAGGACCCGAACCAGTTCACCATCTCGCGCAAGGGGAGTAAGGTTTGTGAGGCCGGTGCGACGGAGAGCTCTCTGTCCCCCAAGTCTCTCGTTTCAGAAGGCGTGGACAAGAGGTCCTTCCACCCTTCCAGCATGGATCCCGTCCTGGCTAAGAAAAGCCCGTCCCCGAAGGGCCCCTCTCCGGGGCCCGCGCTCCCCCGGCCGTCAGTAATATGCCACACTACGATCACCGCGGTGCAGGGCGGCCCTGTGCACTACTACCAGGCCATCAGCACGGACAGACCCACAGACCTGCATTCCTCGGCGGCTCCCGGCCTGCACAAGTGCCACAGCGCGGGGGCGCTGGAGGGTCACTCCAGCCCTCAGGGCGGGCTTTTCAACACTCCTCCCCCCACCCCCCCGGACCTGACGCAGGACTTCAGTGGCTTTCAGCTGCTGGTGGATGTTGCACTGAAACGGGCGGCGGAGATGGAACTGCAGGCCAAACAGCTCGTGTCTTAAGCGTCAACTGGATTGTCCGAACTGAACTACGCCGCGGACGGGCCGCCTTGGAGACCACGCCTGCTCGTTTTCCATTTCGGTGGACTCATCCAGTCACATTGGGGACCTGGTGGACAGTGTTGTGACGCCTTGTTTACTTTTGTTATTTTCTTGCTTAAACAGAGGACCAAAAAACAAGGCAGACTGCAGCTTTCTTACAATCCCTTATTCTGAGACGGGAGTCTCCTGAACATAAATGGTTTGTTTGTTATTATAAAATCAAGTCTCAGCGGGACTCTTCGTTTTCCAGTTGTGTTTTTTTTTTGCAAACAAGTTTGCAATACTTCTGCCTTGTTCATTTGCACATTAGGGCCAAAAAGGTCATTTCCCTGTCTTAATTTGTACCTTTTTTTGATATAAAAGATGAGCTTAGTCACTACTGTAGTTTAAGAGGTTCTTTGTTTCGTGTTATAAATAAGTATAGTTTTTTTACTTTTGAAAGAGAGGTCATTTTTGTTCAGTTATTTGTTAGCTTTTCTCACTGATAGGGGGCATTTAAACTTTACTTTTGTAGCAGTTCCACATTTATCTGAGCCATGATACTGAGTAGAAATGGCCAGTAACTTTGCTGAGGGAACATGCGCTAGAAGGTGCCTTGTGTCACGTTAGTGGGACCTGTATCATACGCGTGAACTGGAAATACAACACTACGCTAGTTAGAATTCAAGACTTTTTTTATATCACCGCTAAAAACTGTTAGATGAAAATTAAATTACGCTGTGCATCAATAATGTGAGAAGACACCCTATTATGTGATTTCTTACTTTCATACTGTGCAATGTTTGTGGCAAATTTTGGTCACTTTGTTTCAATAAAGATTGTTTTGTACAAATACTTTGGTACTCGGATGAATAACGCACAGTCTGGCAATTTTGCCGCAATACGTCATTATCCTAATATAAACATTATCTTGTTTTTAGAGGAGTATGGAGGATGAGGTTTGTAACAGATAGCTGTTGTTGAAGAAACAAAAGTGTATTGCACAACTTAATTCAGCTTGACCGAAACCTAGACCTAGAAATTTTTACTTGGATCTTTAGAATTGAAACATTTAGTACACCCCAAGACAGACAAAAGTCCTATGATTTGCATTTTTTTGTTCCAAAGGTCTCAATTTTAATTGGTATCTTAAAGTTTAAACCTGAAGTATTTCCAAGATTTAAAAATCTTGGAAAAAGAGTTTAAGAGCTAAAATTTTATATAGTCCAATATTTTGTGAAATATATATAGGTTAGCATGTAAGCAACAACACTATTTTTTTCATTCAGACACAGGTGAATCGCTAAACTTTTTAAATGACCTGTAGTTAATGGTATTCTAAAGGAACGCAGATGAAATTAAAGGATTACTTAACCAGCAATGAGAGTAGGTATCCCGGATTGTGCTGCTTACATCAGTTTGTAAATGTTTTGGCCCTGCAATAAAAAAAACACTTGAGAGCAAGAAAGATGTGATGTATAGAGTGCTGGTGACGTTAAAGGAATAAGTATGCCCAGATTCCTAATGTATTGGTCTTTTAAGATATATGATTTAATAGCACTTAAGAGATTTTACTACTGTGATGAGGACTGCTCACCATACCCCAGGAAAGAAGTGCTTGAAATGGTACCGGACTTGCTAGTTTTATTTAGGATTCCTTTTGAAATTGCCCTCTCTGTAAATGAATCTAAGCAGGGATGAAACTCTGAAGGGTCTGTATGGTACGAGTATCGATAACCAAGGTAGATGGAAAAGTCATATTTTTGATTTAAGCTGACAACATAAAAGCATACTTAAAATGTTTTTTTAAGCCATTGGCCTCAAACGATTCACTTCAAATACTAGTGTTCTTGGCAGGGATCCTGAGAAAATATAGAGCTTTCCTTTAACTGGTGCAAAATGCAAACTCTGTTATTGTTATTCTTGACACTCATTATCGGGGGCAGAGGTGGCACGGTGGTTAGGGGGTTTGTATGCTCTCTCTGCGTTTGTGGGATCCCTTTCTGCACCCCCTTGTTGCCGAGTGGCGTCCCGCAGGGGGTGCCAGTGGTTTGTCCTGCGCTGGTGTTCCCAGTCCTGGTCCTGCTGGTTTCCATTCCAGCCCACCTTCAGTACATAAGTGAAGCCTTGATCTCAGAAGTGGCTTCACTGGAATATTTACCTTTTCTTCCCTGGCACAAGTTTTGAGATTTTATTTCACTTGCAAAATACAACCGCTGAAGCTCCATGTTGAAGAGCCTGGGAGGCAACAGTCCGAGTCAATGTTAGGAAGTCAGTGGTGGCTTTGATTGCGTAACTGAGGGCTCGGCTGGAACAGAAACCGGCAGGCGTGTTGGTCACCAGCACCAGGACTGGGAACAGATTGCTCTGGATTGCTCTGGAGTCTGCATGTGTTTCCTCCTGCAGAATGTGAATGTGTGCTGTGTTGGGGTTCATGGTATCATGGGGGAATGGGATTCATTTGTGCACCCTGACCTCGATGAGTGCCTGTCTGACAGCGGGGTGTTGCTAACTGCTGAAAAGATTCAGGCCTCCTCCCCTTTACCCCAGCCACCAGCACCTCCAGACAAAGACTGGCTGCTCAGACTGTCAGGATAAAGCATCCAAAACGGATGTCTCCTTTTAACCATTTGAGAGATAGCAAGCCCAGCACAGCAACGTGCATGAAACAAATAATTGCTAAAGTAAAGTTAATTAGGCTGCCGTCAGTAAAACAACCCCTTGCACATAAAGTAACATACAGTATATTACTATTCATACTGTACGTGAAGATGGAGGCTGACTAATACAAAGCTGTTACAGAGGGTCACCATGATCTGTCGCCTTGAAATTTGTCATTTTGTACATGTTTGTCAGCAGTTAATTAAGGAAAGTAAATGAATTATATGTCACACACATCCTCACTTACGTTGCTTCCAGATTGCCAAAAGTCAGTGATGTAGGCCGGGCAGCCTGGATGCGTTTCTGTAGGCGCTGTAGTGGTGCCAGCAGAAGTCACACCACACTCCTCTGCGTCTTCCTGCTCACTGTCTGTAAATTTTGAAGTGCACATGCGTCATCTTATCAATGTAATTGTGTAAACCTTCAAACATGACTGGGAAATCATGTGTTTGTATAACGTGATGTGCTATTTGTGAGCAGCGATGCGTTAGTGAGATTCTTGCTGTGAAAAGACACCTCCACCATCAAGCAGCTGCTGACAGGGATAGCCCTTCCTGGATTACTTTTCAGCAGATCCATTTACAAACTAGGAATAATAACACACTTGTCTGCTGTTTTTCTATTTCTCATGGATGATAGCTATAATTATATGTACATGCATTGGCAACGTACATATATGAAGCTTATTACTGTGCATTATTTGTTATGCATATTATTTCCCCTTTATACGGTAAATTGTTTTGCTATAAGTTGCAGTACTTAAGAACATAATCTGGACTTGTAAAGGGTACCCGCCACATCTGCAACCATAGCGTTTATTCACTATTTCAGGAAATTATATGTGTAAGCACCCTCTTGATTTAGGATGTCTCAGTGTGTATCTTATTTTTTGCATCGTCGCAAAGCAACGAAGGCGTTTTCTTGCATTTTCTTAAATGGAAAGCAAAGCAAGGAGCTGTGGTGTGTTTTTGTACTGTTGTGCGTCTCACCCAGGTGTGTCATTCTCTGAATGGCCTGTCAGAGCTGCAGTTGCTGACAGTGATGGCCCTGCTTGTACCATTTCTTTTTACCGGCGAAAACAAGAGGTTTCAGGTTCCATTCTAAGCTTTTCATTGCATGCTCCCCATCAACATGTTGCAAAGTAATTTTCAGCAAGGCATTTTCACAATTTCATCATGCTTAGCAAGTGTGCTTAAGTAGCCCATGAACAAACGTGTGGGCCACAGGATGCCAGGATGGTTTCTGCTTATGCCCGAGATCATCTGATTTCTAAAGTAAATGAAGTAAAGTTTTAAAAGGGATAAAAAAATGTGCCCTGAAATTTGAGGGGCTTATCTAGGCTTAATGGGAATAAAATCATTTTGTTCTGAAATTATTGGTTGTGCTGACATCCTCAGCCTCATTTAAAGCACATGCAGATTCCATCACAAAATCCTATTATTAGGATTATTAAAAAAAAAGTAAACTATTGACATTTTGCACCGGCTAATATCTGGAAGATTTATGAGTGCGTTTGCAGAAATTACCTGACAAGACCAGTGACTATTGGGAAGCTGTGCCAGTTCCCTTTCCTTTACTTGTGTAAGTATGTATACACAAACCAATAGTGAATCTCGACTCTGCAATGCACATTTATTTGAACTGTCAGATGTGTGGAGGAATAGTTCAGGAGGCAGGGAATTCATGTCATGGAGACCATCGTGACATGATCATCATCATGCTCCTGTCTCTGTGGGGCCACCCAGACAACATACTGGACTTGCATATGGGTGGCTTTTTACACTCTCTAAAGTATCAAGGGCTCTCTCTAATTCTAATGAATATCGGTTGTACTTGATGAGCTCTGCATGGAAGTGCATGGAAAAAAAATTGCCATGTTTTTAAAACTGTTTACTGCCCTTTTTTTAAAAACTATATGAGTTGAAACTATGTAAGTGCATTTCAATCTGTGTGCAGGAGGCACGTCTTTACCCAAAGGGAGGTGGGAGTATGGAACTAGCTCGCCAGCCATGTTGTCAAAGCCGATACCCTGGCTTCTTTCAAAGATCCCTGCACCAGTTAACTCCTAACTACCAACAAAGCTTGATGGGCCAAAAACTGTCTCTCATTTCTGGCCTTTTTGTAGTGCTCTGATGATTCCCATCACTTGTGCTGCTGGCCAATGAGACTTCATGTCAGTGGCCACAGGTCCAGGTTTCTAGGAAGTGGAACTACAGTGTGGGTGGAATAGTGTTGTCTGTTGTGAGTCCCGGTGATTGCTTTAAGTTTGCTGTGCATGGGATCAGCTGCCTGCTGGTTTCTGGCAAATGTTCCTAGGCTCATCTCGCAGTGGCTGTATTTTGCATCTTTTTGTTGCTGCTCTTTTGCCTCCATCTAGATCATGGGTTTCCAGGTCATGGTTAGACATTCTGGAGTGTGGCAGTTGTTACAGTTCAGAAGAGCATTGTTTTTGCTGAGCGCTGGGCATTCTGGGAAATGCCAAAGGGCAGTGGCTATATGGTATTCGGTATTAGAGTTGTTCTGTCATTAACAAGTGAATATGCGCTGTTCGTCACATCTCTTTGAAGTCTGTGTTTGCTTTTTACTTTCTTAGGATTTGACCTATGTCATTGTTATTCAGAATGCTTAATGGAGGGGTCTTTTCTGTCTCTGGGTCTGATCTTATGTGCTTACACAACCATTCTCTATCTCAACCGTTCTATATCCCAGATGCCAGGTTACAGGCTGTCATTGTCACCCTCATCTCTTTGGTTAGCTTTGCTTAATACGATATCCGTTTTCTATAAGAAAGCTTTGCGATAATAATAACAACAATACTAATGCAGTTTTATCTCTGAGTGCATTACAGCAATCCCAAAACACTGTACACAAGCACAGCAATCATCTCTGAAAAAAAGAGTCAAGTGAATTATTGGAAATCACACTGATGAAACGTAGGGATTTAAGCAAGTTTGAAAAATGTCTTCTACTACTGCCTCTAGACTTGGGCAGTGAGTTCCACAGATGAGGTGCTATTCATGAGAAGGCTCAGTCACTCATCAGATCTCAGATTAAGAACTGATTTGTAATCTCTTCTTATATAATACGTCTTTAAGATAACCTGTCACTCAACAGAAGGAAATCATTTGGTCCATCTAGCCTACTAAGTATGGTATAATTACAAAGATTTTGTAACATTGAGTGCCTTATATAGGAGAGCTTTAAAGTCCAATGTAAATTTTACTGGTCACTGGAGTTATATTCTGATGCAGAGTACTTCTAATTTGCTCTCGAACCACAGAATTCTGGGCAAGTCGGGTATTGCAGTTTTTTCTGTCCCAGGGTAGAAAGAGCCGCCTGAATAAGCAATAAATTATCACATGATGTCATATTTTAGTCCAGCATAAAAAACAAGATTATCATCATTTATTATATATTGATATTATCATATATATATATATAAGTTGTCACAGTGATTAGGTTTGCTGCCTTGCAGCACTGGAGCCCTGGGTTCAATTCTGGATCTGGGTGATGTCTGCATAGTTTGCGTGTTCTCCCTGTGTTTATGTGGGTTTCCTCCCACAGTCCAAAGACATACTAGTAGGCTAACTGGCTTCAGGGAAAATTGACCCTGATGGGAATATGTTTGTGTCTGTGTGTGCCCTGTGATGGACTGGCATATTGACGAGGGTGTACCGTTGCTTGTTGGGATAGGCTCTTGTGAATTGGAAGCAGTGGTTGGAAATGGATGGTCATGTATATTATTATGGTTATATTTGTTTATTTCCAGAATGGTACTTTAAAAGCAAAATGCTTTAAAAAAAACCAACAACCTGAGAGTGGATTTGAATGAGACATCAGTTTTTTTTTTCCTGAAAAAAAAGATGTTAGCCACTATGAAAAAAAAAACACTAGGCAAAATGTAACGATTATCTCTGAATAAAATGAAACTCAGTTACCACATAAGTAAAGGCATTAAAGAAGCTCTTTAATGCAGTCCTTTTCATCCACATGCAATCACATTAACATTAATAGTAATAATAATGATACAAAATGTATAATTGTTTAGTAGTTTATTTTTTACATCTGGGAAACATTCATATATTTACAGATATTCCTTCATAATGGTTTGGTCAATCCATACATAAACTATTTCCAGTCTCTTCTGAAAATCACATAGCATATCAAAGCAAAATCCTTGTTTTAGCAACTCACTGTTTCTTACATTCTTCAGAACTGTCACCCCCTTCAGGACAAACTGAAATCAATCAGGGAATACTGGTTTGCTAACTTACATTCAAACTGTATATATAAAATAAAATACATAATTAAACCATACAATACTGAACAAATGAAATCCTATCCTACTTCGCTGAAGAAAAATAAAGGTGAATCGTTCTTAATTTCCTTTTCTTTACAAAAAGCATAAAAACAAAACAAATGAGATTGTAATTGAAGTAAACAAGTGTAATGTTAGTGCATTATCTCAGTTTATTTCACTTGCCTCTCGCAAAACTAATTTGCCCAAGTTATGAAAAAGAAATACTTTAATCCACTAACACAACACAGTGTTAAAATGGACTTCTGTAAATCGGCAGGCATTGAATTTTTAATTATTATAGAAAATACAAAATTGGGCAGATACTTCAATTATACAGCTGGTAGCCCCACTATAACTAAAACTTAGATTAATATACAGTTAAGTATCATAGGGAGCTTTAGTACCCAAAAATTTAAAAGACATGTTCAGTAAGTCAGTTACTGGAAAGTCTAGGAACATGCTACCAAAATGCGTTATTCACTGTAGTACTTGTCAAAAAGTATTTTTTGTAAAACTCTTTCACTTGCCTTAGAACACCATCTGATAGCTTGTCAACAAATCTTTGCCCAGTGAGATTTACTGCAAGATAGCAAAATGACTGTTTTATATCCTGACTGTTAAGGCAAAAGATGGGTCTCAGTAAGGTCTCCATATAAGCTTAATATTTTGCTGATGGGCAGAACATTTCAAAATGAGTTGTGACCTTTTTTTAAAATAAAAACTAATGTAAAAAAAAAAACCTCTATACATTTAAAGAGGGACGAGGTTCTCCTCCCTCTCACCCTGAGTCTTGGTTGTGCTCAACTGCTACATTATAAATTAAGGCAAATAGATATGATGACTACCTTTTTATATACCGGAGAGAAATGTCTCTGTCTCTACATTGTGAAAGTTTTTTTTGCATTGTATTTTTTTTCTTTGGGCAACTTGAAGCTATAGTTAATTCTGATGTTGTCATGTGTTCCCTTTGTAGAGAATGGACTGCCTATGTTTCTAAGCGGCTGTATAATCAGATGGTTGCACCTATATGCTAGAGGTCAAGTCCGAAACAGCATTTGGAGTTCCTGTTCATTAACTTGTTTAAACAAATCATCAAACAATTCAAAGATATAAAATATGAAAAAAAGTTGCTGTAAGAAATTAGATACAGAAATATGTTTGTGCGTAGAATGGAATAAACCATTATTAATCTTACTGCGACCCATCTTATGTGCATTCACTTAAAAAAAAGCACTATCAATTGATCTCTTAGAGAGAACTGAAAGATGATAATGCCTGTATCCTGGAAGCTTTAATACTCGTCAAGTTAATTTTATCACATCTTTCAATTGTAATGCATTACTTTCTTGTTCTTCTCTTGGCACACAGACAAGTTTTTAGTAGCATGGTACTTATCGGGATCGGCTTCTGAGCCAGCTGTGAGTTCAAGTAATGGCAGCTTTTTTAACTGTACATTTATCATTATCAATCCTTTGCAAACCTGCTAGCAGCTCATATAGTATTGCAATAAATACTGACTCTTATTCCCTGTACAAAATACCTGACAATCAGGTTAATTCTGCACACAAAGGAAAGTCCTTCAAGGAATCAGGAGTTACAATAAAACATGGATTTAAGGGCAGACAAAATAAATGCAGTTTTTTCAGGAGAGACTGAGAATCAATTGGAAGGTTCTTCAGTTTTGAAACCAGGGAACAATAAAAAAGAAACACAATTGAATTGAGCATATTTATTTTGTCTGTCTAAACAAAAACAAAACATAAAAACCAAAAATAATTTCCAGGTAAATGCAGAGCAACAGTGCACATAAAATTGAACTGGTACAAAAAACATAAATAAAAATAGATCAGATCTCCTAAAATAATGATGAAAATTCGTTTCTACATGCTCTGGGGTATACCTTTTTCTATTTGATTTTCCTACATACATTAATTTAAAATAAATACACGTGGGTCTGGATTTTCTATAATACAGTATGTCTTTGAGGCTACTTCATTACATCCAAAAAATAGGTCAATATCAACCTTGAAAATTAGGAAGCACTTGAAAGACACACACTCACACACACACACACACACACACACACACACTCACACACATAAATACACGCGTACTTAACACCACGCCTGTTTTCTGGGAGATCCGGATTTAGCTCCACTGGCTTTGCCCCAACTCTTCCTGAGAGTTAATACTAACACAGCCCACCATGCACAAGGCAGGAGAGGATGAGTAACACTGTCTTCTTGATGCACCAGGCTAGCCCCGGGCCATATATCACAAAGGCCTTCTGCTGAAGAAGGTTCAATAAGAGAGTTCAATAATATTTTGAGCCACTGTACTACCTACTGGAAAGACTTTGTTTAAAAAGTTAAATAAACCAGTTTGTGTTAAATGTTTTGATGACTCTTCAGAGTCCCGTATAGATGATCAATAAACATGTCAGTTAGGAGCCTCTTCCCAAGTCCTCAGCTGAACCAAAAGTAGCAAAAGTTTTGATGAATGAAGAATTACAACTTGTAGAGGGCCTGCCATCATCTTTGTAATTACCGATTATAAACACTTACAACAACAAGCGTGCTCATGATTAACAAAACATAGCTACAGACAAGTGAAATGATCGTGTTAATGCAAATCATTGATAATGTACATGGAACCCTTAATCTAAGGTGTTATCTTGTACAGTTTCTTGTCTCCTTGCTTTATAATGCAGGTTTCAAAAGGTACAGTAGCACACCTTCCTCTCTTTCTACTCTTGAGAATGATGACAACCTTGAAGAAAGAGCTTCAGCTGAACGTTTCAGGAAAGCAAGTGAGTCTGATGTCTTCACGTTTTCATGAATTAACGCACAGCGGCTTGTTGTTCCCTTTCCACCTTTGCCCAAGAATGCCCATTCAGTTTTTGCGTTTCAGACACCGCTTATTCAGGTACAAAGATATGACTAAACAAAAGAAAATGAATTTCCAGCTGCTCTTAAATTTCCTAGTTTCTACAAAATTGCTAAATTCAATTACCAGAGCAGAATCCAGTACCAACCTCCGGCTGCCCGAAAAAGGGATATTTTGGCTTTTGCCTTACTGTTGCTCACAAAGACATCATACAGCGTACTCAAGTTAACAGGAGTACCGCAGGGTAATTATTATAGCATTATAGAGATACTGCATCTGTTCAATACTGCATCTGCTGCACTTAGCTTTGTTTTGTAACACTTTCTTTTCTACGGCTGTTCTCAAGAGCAAGGTCAAGAAATAAAAAAAAAATGTGCACAGCAGCTATGGTACATTAGATATGTGGCTAAGCTATATTGGTTAGGAAGTTAGGAAACTAAGAAGTAGGTTCACAAAACAGTTTTCTGGGAGTCGGGAGAACAGCTACATCACATAGGTGGAAACAAACCTGATCATAACTCTTAGTGATCAGAGAGAGAGAGAAAATGAAAAAGAAATACGACTGGCTTTATTGTGTTTCCGCCCCCACGCCCCCCGCAGAAGGGGGGATAGAGGAGTGATTGGATTACAAGCACCCTGTCCTTGACCTGCATGTGTGTGTGTCTGTGTGTCGGTGTCTGTGTAGGGAGGGGGTGTTGCAGGGCGGTTCATAGCCGGGTCTGAGCCTCGGGGATGTAGATTTCGATGCTGTCCGCGCTCTCGGTGGCGGAGTTCTGCCGCACGGACGCGGCGCGCTTCGCGGCCATCAGCCTCTTCCGGGCCTCCTGCCGCTGCTTCTCTGTGCTCTCCAGGGACCGGTCTCTCGCCAGGGGAGGGTGACCTTTCGGGGGTTTCTTTGGCACAGGAGGAGGCATCTTTCTCTCCTGGACAGGGACGAGAATCATTCCGTTAGCCGCTCGGAGGCCAGAGCGCTCTCAGGCGCCACCCGCGCCGGTAAGGTGAAGTCTAAAGACCACCCGCGCCGGTAAGGGGAAGTCTAAAGACCACCTGCGCCGGTAAGGTGAAGTCTAAAGACCACCCGCGCTGGTAAGGTGAAGTCTAAAGACCACCCGCGCCGGTAAGGTGAAGTCTAAAGACCACCCGTGCCGCAAAGTGCCCAACTGCATTTGACAGGACTGGCCCCGGGAGGCCAGGCCGATGGCGAGTGCCACGTGGGACGCCCTCTTAAAACTGGCTCACCGTCAACAAAACAAACAAAATAAAAAGATTTCAGGAAATGAAATGCAAAACAGACAGAATTTACCTTATCTGGTTGTTTCGAAGTCATGAAAGTAGTGCGTCTGACAAACGTTTAGAGAAAATAAGAAAAACAATGGTTCAAAATTAACACAAAGCGAAATAATAATAAAATAATGAAGAAAGGAAGAAGGGTGGACAGCAGAACTTTTATAGAGAAGACAACCTGTTCCACGGACAGTACTTCATGGGAAACATTAAAGCACGTATGATCGCTCATTGAGATACAGTATTACCGCCCATGTGGCATTTGATATTGGCACAGTTTTACAGTGTTGACTGATTTAGGATTCATTTTTTTCCTACAGTAGATGTTCAAAATGAAGCAGGCATCTTTTAGGGACGACAAAGTAGTGAGAGCAATTCAGAAACAGATAAATGAGAGCTTATCAAGGAGCCATGCAGTGTAGTCCATCCTGGAGTTTTACATGGAAGACTGAAGACTGTAATCTAGGAGCATTTCCTCTGTGGTTTGCCTGATCAGTAACTCCTCACAGTTTTTTGGAATTATCTACTTGTCAGAGGTGTTGCATAAATACTTTATAGAGATCCCACACTATTTTCCCGCAGTGTGCTGCCGACATGGAGCAGACAGTGGGCGGGTTAGGACGGGCCACTGCTCAGGGTTCAGCTGCGTCACCTTTCGTTCTGGGGGATCCAGGGGTTTCCAGTTGTTTGCCTTGAGCTGGTGCAGTTCGTCAAACTTCAGGCTGATGTTCTCGATGGAGAGCTGCAGCATGTCCCAGAATCCTGCGAGGTCCTGCGATATGGGTCGCGGGTGTGCGTGGGGGTTCTGTAAACAGCAGCATGGAAGTCACGACGTTTGTGAATTTTATTTTGAAAAAACTGCGCTTATTTGATTTCTGACAGGTAGATAGTAGATAAGAAATGAAACACATAGAATACACGTTACGATATTGCAGTACAATCCGAAAAATCACTCTGATACCTACTGTTTACCTTGCCTATAGTCATTTAAAAAGTGGTACCTGGGTATAGAGGAACGCTTTCACATGTAACCAAAGTAAAACAGATAAAGGCACAATAAAAGGTACTATTTTGAAAGTCTGTTCCCCCACCTTAAACAACTGTAATCTTTAACTTCTGTCTCTTGCAGAGGAATGAACAAATTGTTATAATACTTTATTCAAATGTTGCTGCATGATGGCTTAATAATCCCTTCATAACTGCTACACAAGATGCATACTGTACATAATGCTTTACAGGGACATGCACAAATGACAAAATGTGCATTAGAGGTCATTACATTTGTTTTTGCATGACGTACAGTATGGCACTTGGTACGATGAAATGCTAAAATGACCTTCATGACCTCTTACGCACGCTGTGTCATTTGCGCATGTGCCCATAAAGCAATATGTACAGTATGTGATTAAAACATCTTGTGTCGCTGTAATTATGAAGCCATCATGCAGCAACATACAGATAAAGTTTAACCGTGATAAAGTTAATGTCAACAATTTTTACCAGGTTTTCTTCACAGAGCTCCCTGAACTGCTGGAATTTCTGAGACATCAGCAGCTGGGCACTCCCCACAGCACTCCGGATTTTCCCCAGGACTGAATCAAACAGACATGAATTATTAGTGCACCTTCACGGAATCAATGTTGTGAATTGTCATTTCACAGAAAAAGTATGCAGTACATGAAGTAAATTGCATTAAGAGCAAACTCCTTTTCTTTTGTATCGTTGAGTGATTTCCTCCACATTATAAGTGACAAATTCTAGGGTGAAAACTAACAAAATACACTTCATCATTCTGTGTGCTGGGGTAACAACATCTCTGTCTGGGGAAGCAGACATCCTGCTTACAAAGAGTAATACATTTTAGCCTTTCTACTACCAACTAAAAGACACACTTTTTGAACAATAAAGAGATGGGCAAGTTTTCCAAGCTGCTTTTCCACACTCTTATTATTGGAAACTTATTTACAATAAGAATATACAATGAGACTATCAACTGCACAAAAGTAATGTAATATTGGGAGCCAGCTCATTTGTAATGCCACATTTTACACATAAGGATACGCCGGTCAATATCCTGTTTCTTTTTTTCCCCCAAAAGAAGCTGACCGAAAGGAAAAAAAAAATGTTGCTGCAGACTATAGAAATCACAGCAGCAGGATGTGACATCGGCACATATCTCAGGCTGCAAAACGTAAACAGGACTTTTGTCAGTTGGACAGCGTGCAGCTCCTGAATGAGGAAGGACTGGATCGGTTAGACTGAGTGCCAGAATGGATGTTACAGTAGCTTTCCATCAAGAATAAGGCCAACAAAACCCGTGTGCCAGCTACTTCGACTGTGGCATTACAACCTTTCACAAACGTAAAACAAGGCTGTTTGGGCTTGTTGCTGGCAAGGCGAAAGAACCTCCTGCTCCCCGCTCACTGCAGCAGCTTGACACGTGTATAGAGCTGGTAAAAACAGTGATAGCTTACAGATCTGTTTCGAAATAGACTTCCTATAAATAGCCCCAGAACAGGAACAACAACAGTGATTAAACGTAGCCTGACTGTGGAGTTTGCTCATGTAGAAAACACAGTGGAGACTGAAGACACTTTGAAGGTGAGAGGATGCCATCCGCACATCGAGAGGACGGGGACAAGTGGGGTGGAACGATAAGAAATCACTGGCTCAATAAACTGGGTTTCATTATCAGAGGAGAGAAGAACATCCAGTAACGAGCCGAATTCCACTGTGTGGTGAACTAGATGACCCCCCGGAGCATAAGACGGGTTATGTCAGTACTAGACGGCTGAGACTTTCTTTTATTTTTAGAGAACAGACTGTTTAACTCATGCATTTTAAATCAAAGCTGCATTTGTGTTTCGGCAAATGCAAACACTGAAAGGAGCTGTTTCATTCACCATGTGTGCGTATTAGAATTATGTTAATAAAGGATCAAGCCGAAGGAAAGCAAAACGTTTTCTACTGTTCAGCCTGGAACTAAGCTCTACGTGTTTCTTTGGAGCCCAGACGCTGACAAAGCTCTCCGCTCACACCTGTAAAAGTTTCTCACTCTTCTTATGCTAGTTCGAGATCGTGACTTGCCTTCAGAGACGAAAAACGTGTCAAGATCCAAATTTACAATAAACAGTACTTGGTAACAGAGGTTCAATTAGTGTTTTGTTACTGTGACCTTGCACCTCCTGGTTTCTTTATGCTGGATTTCTGGATTGGCGCAAGGAAATAAATGACATTTTGAAGAATTGTGGCATGTTAAAGTACTGATACTTGATATTACACACAAGGGCATTTCTGAAGCAGGTTTACAATAAATCAGCTGCCAGCTCAGTTTGGTGCATTAGTTTAATTTTTTGTTTTTAATTTTGTTGTAAAAATGAAAGAGAATTAAACTCAAACCATTTGTTCTCACAGAGGAGAATAAAGTGGTTATGCTGTTGTCTAATTCTATATCTATCAAAATGCACTGATAACCTGTTAAAACATTAAGAATCAGCTTGCCGTCCTTTAAAACACAATTCCTTTAACTTTCTAAAATACTGTACACATACATACAACTGCCAGCAGCAAATTCAAAAGGCTCATTAAGAGGAGCTGAGTGATGAAGACCAGTATTCAGAGTGCTCAGGGGACTATTATGTATCATGAAGACAGATGTTCATTCAACTAACACCCTGATAATAAAAATTCTTGGTATGCCTACTGAACTGCTGAATGAGGATAATAGAACAACAAAGCTTTGTGACTTTTCACCACAAAATATATTTGTATGTTTGCTTGCATTACTGTGCAACACAGAGAGAGGTGGAGCTCACACTAGCAATCTGTAATTTCATTAGTGCGCAAAAGATGAAGGTTTGCTTGAAAAGGTATGTTTTGTTTTTCTGCATCTTTTTCATAGCTTACCCACTCGCCATTAATAGTAAACAGCTCTTCAATACTGAAGGGCTCAAAGCAGCTTTAATGCCGCCTTTACATCTCCCGACACTCCCATCATGTATCTCTCTGTACGTCTGTATTTCGATTTCTTCCGGCTTAATGTCTGTGTCCTTAAACTTGAAAGATGAGCGGCCTAAATTATGATCAGCTTCTTCACGAAGACGGAGCAGAGATGAGTAACCGGGAAGACAAGGACCCTCTCTGCATCAAGGCATCAACTGTCTCCCGACTGTCAACGGCATGGACCAGTACAACACCGCCAGCTCACTTACTGTCATCAGGCAGCTCGTTCTCCTGCTCGTCCTGCTCCATCTGCTGACACCAGCCTTCCATTCGGTCCGTCTCGGCCTGCAGCAGCTTCAGAAACCAGCGCCCGTCCCTGTGGCACACGGACCTCTGCACCACCTCCATGGGGTCTTCGGTCACACTGTCGATCCAGGGGTCCGGGGGTGGAAGGATGGAGGGGTCGAAGCCCACATCGAAGTCGTCGTCCGCGGCGCAGGCGTGATAGTGGTTCCCCGAGCCCTGGATGCTGACCGTGGAAGTGCTGGCGTCGCGGGAGAACTGCCTGGACACCGAGCCGGAGGACGGCACGTCGGTCTCTGGCGATTCTGCCGAGCCGTACAAGACCTCGTGGGTATCCAGATCGGCCTGCACAGCCGTCGTCACGCTATTGGACCTCGTGAACCTTCGGAAGCTGCAAAACGCGGGCAAGCAGATATTACAGACAAGCAATTAAAAAAAAATCTGTTTTACAGTAAGTTGGGATTCTGTTGTCTTAAAGCAGCGCAGCTTCAGATGTTCCTTTGCAAACAGGATACTGAAGAGTTTCCCTTTAAACGAGGTAGCAGTAGGTGTCTGCATGAAAAGTAAGTTTCTTGGGAAACACAAAGCTTCATAGTTCTCTTTGATGAGTTATAAGGCCGCCTTTAAAAATACTAAATAATGAAGCCGATTTGAGGAACCTTTGTACCTTTAACTATTGTTTTCTTGAAGTCTGAAATTAAGAAACTCAGTACTGCAAACATCAGAGTAAAGAGGAAGTTTAAGATTGTTTTTTTTAGTTAAATACATTTTCATTACCCTTTAAAAACCCACTAATAGCTTTAAAGTGCAGCAACTGACAGCTCAGCGCTAACAAGAAAAGCTCAGACACCATAAAGAAATCCTACTGTCCATTCTAACCACTCCTACATTGATAAAAATAACAATGCTTAAAAAATCTCAACCATATAACATCAGATCATTCCACTCTGAGGGCACCTTGAAACCTGAGAGACTATTACCAAACCCATAGTTTGGAAAGTTCACTCTTCATCCAGCTGAAAAATATCTTTGTACTTCTAAAAAGAAGCTGATTATTTAAAGATCTTAATTTAAATACAATATTTAGACATGAATCTCACAAACTGTAAAATGATGAGCAAAGAAGGTTCTAATTCTTCTTTGAACTAGTTTGAAGCGCTGTGAGTATATAAAGTTGAAGGTAATTAGAAAATAAAATAAAGAACAAAATTAACGAGCGCATCCAGAAAACCCATTTCAAAGCCAGGTTTTTGAGGATGCCTTTCAAGAGGGTGTGTTCAAATTTAGAAACATCTAATAATTCTCCACAGAAGACAGCGCTCCGCCATCGGTACAACTGATGTGTGTTGTGTTAAAAAAGACAGTATTGACAGCAGCATTGAATCACTGAAATCTCTGAGTTGCCTGGAGTGGTCTCTGCCGATGATAGATCTCAATGGCAGAAGTGAGAAGAGAAACTTAAGCAGAGCAAGATAATGTCAACAGAATGAAATCTTATCACTTTGCCAAAGGAGCTCTTGGCATTGTGGTCTCTGCATCCTCCTGGGACAAATGGTTTATAATCCTTTAGCAAGTGAAGTGTTTCACATCTTCCTGCCTGCTCACCGCAGAATGATTTCATTCACCGAGATTTCACTGCCTCTTAGGAAACAAGGGCATGTATAAAAATCCATTTGTAGATTTCACTTATTATGCTGTTTTTTCCTATTTGTTTTCACTTACATTAAGAATCTGTAAAACGGCATATTTCTGACTTATGAAACAACACACAAAAGTATTTCAATAACTAGTTCAAGCAGGCAGCTGCTTCAGCATGTGTAGACTGTCTCACACCTGAAGAAGGCACCACAGCCGAAATGTTGTGTTTCTTTTCTTCTCTTTTCAGCATGGAATTTTCAGCATTACTTGTTCCTTTTCAATAACTAGCACCATTTCCAGCTTCTGCTTAATGTTTTTTATTAGAAATATAAAACCTTAAATTTAGAAATACAATACAACTAATAAGGAAGAAATGTGATTTCCCTGTTTATACTGTTTTTCAGTCAGACATTTTACATGACATTCCTAAGTGTAACTGAGCAGTACTGCTTTTAGAAAAAAACATGCATTAAATAGTACTATAAATTTCCTATTAAAGAATGAATATATATTGACAGAAAAAACGCTAATTCGTTTTTTCCCCTCTTTACTGTCAGTTATAATTCTATAATTGTGTTTTACTGTGAAGCAATTTGTATTTATGATCAGGAGACTAATATGAATGACAAGTACAGTACAATATCCTTTTTATTTTTGACTAATTTAATCCATATATTTGATCACATCAGAACAAAAACATACTCTTGTAAATATATGGGGACACATTCATTTTAAGTACATTTCAGAGTGTAAAAGTAATTATTTGTATACTAATTGATAGGCTTTGCTGAGTTCTTGTCTATTGTTGGAATGTTCTGGGTGAGATCTGAAACATTCAAAACAACGTTCTTCATCATGTAAAATGCATGCTTAAAGGATTGGACTGAACTTGATAGGACTGGGTATATGATTTGGTTTATTGCCATGCTGAAACGCCAACCAATAAATATGGAAGCATTTTCCATAAGCGGACAGAATACTTCTAAAATGAAAAGAATAAAACCACATAAGTTTCATTACATGTTTGTTCGGCACTTACAAACATACCAATATATGTGGTCATTATTACATATTAATATATTAAATATTATATAGTATATTGTATGAAATGTGTAATATAAAATATTCTGAAAGGTACTTTAGAAAATGTTAGAGAGAACATTCCAAAATATTAGAGCTCACATTCCCCTTTTGCACTTCTTTATATGAAATGCCAATACGTACATTCATACATATGACAAAAAAAATGCTGCCTCTGAGTTTGGATGGACAAAAGCAATGGTCCCACAGCCAAAGGGGCTGTAATGACAGGAGTACCTCAAAGAGAGAAGCTCGGAGAACAGGACTGTCGAAACATGAAAGCCCTGGGACCTTCTGATCGACATGCAGGGACTGCCTAGCTACCATCACCGACTGCCAACAAGCAGGAAGCAACCCTGATCAACCCAGGTCCTGTCGACCACATGAACACCCAACAACCACAGTTGCCAACCAACAACTGATTACATTCACCAGCCGAGTCCAAGTGGGCACCCCAGAAATGGTTAAAAACTGACTCCAGACCACTGGGCATCACAAGGCTGGGTGGTGGCAGTGTATGCATCAGCATGAAAGACAATCTCATGGATACTTGCAAAGGGCAGAGCCTACACTATCGGTCAGCTCCTTGCTTTGCTTGAACAAGAACTTCTCTGAACAGTTCGAATGAGAGACATTTTGAAGCCTGTCCTCTACTGCAGATTGTAACAGCAACAGCATCAATGTCATCCCATGTAATTCCAAGAAGATGGTGTGACTTCCGACATGGTAATGATGTCTCAATACTTTCTCCTTCAGTCTAGAAAATTACTGGATCTTGACTCCATCGAGCACCAGCTGAGGAGCCACGTATGTAAAAGCTAACTACCAAAACATATCATTCATCTTTCTGCAGCACTGCAGACTGGATGAATGGCTATCCCTGTAGCCCATGTCCACTGCCTTTGCCTGTCTGTGCAAGATCATACTGTCTGCATGTTTGTGTTCGAGCTAATGGTTTGACAACATGAGTTGATCTCTTACGGATGTCTGTCAGACATGTGACCATTCCACATGTTTTAGCTTCCTTTCAGAAACACATTTATAAATGATTCAATAAATACCGGCACTATGTATCCTCTTTTTTCTCATCTATGCTTCTATTAATTTTATTTCTATGTGCAACATAATTGAAACGTTAAGTAAAACTGCTGACGCTATTTCATTCTGTGTACTAGCGGGTTTGGCGATGATGGTGATCAGGTGCAGCTGTGTGAGATTGAAATGCCGTTGTTATCCCTCCCCAACTTCAGCTAATAACTTCCATGTACTGTTTGTTTTATACCGAATTACAGTGTAAAGGCACTATTCTTGCCTTTTAGAACATCATAGATATAATAACATAAGACAGGTTCAAACAAAAGGAGGCCACTTGGCCACTTGGTACTTAATAGCTAATTGATCCAAGGATCACATCCAGCCATGTCTTGAAGGAAGCCAGGGGTATTAAATGTAAGGATTTATGAAAACAAACAGCAAGAAGGCTGCTCGAACTGAACACACCCGAACATGATGTCCTGTAGTTTTTGGTGAACGTTTCCTGAAGTATTATCGCTTGAGATATAAACATGTGTGCGAAAATATTGCATAAAACACACAAAGACGTATGTTATTAAACCAACACACACTTGAACGTTTACCTGCCTGAAAGGTGGCCCTGCCCTTTTGCAAGACGCTAGGACATGCCTCCATGAATGACACATGAAAGGATGTCAATGACTGGGAAAAAAACAGTAGGGCCACAGAGTTATGACTGAAGATGTCACATGGTCTCTGAACTGTTGTCATTACAATCACATCGGCTTCTTCAGAGATTTAACACTACCGGGCTCAGAAACCACAAAGACTGGATAAACGAGTATGAAGTACAATGCAGAGTCTGTTCTGCAGCGCCCTTCATGGTTGACACCGACTCTTCAATTTTTAACACTGTTTCCTTTAAAACACTGGGCAAGTTCTCCTCCCGCATGATCAAACAGTCTGCTTTCACAAGTTAAAGAATAACTCGGCAAAACAGGTGGTGAGTAGGGGTGCCGCACTTTAATAATTTCAGGCTGCATTTTATCAGCCTCCTAACAACTTCCTGGATGGGATGTGTGTGCCAAGGTCACTATGTTGCTGAAGAAAACAAGCTTCAGAGAGATTTAACATTATCTGTGTTCACTGGTGTAAAGCTCATGTTACAGTCAGGTGGAGTCAATCAAACAGGATCATAAATCACACAGCTGAATGCCCAAGTTAGTTGAGACTGGAGAGAAAGCGGTGCACATTAGTCGAACCAAAAGAACTGCCACCCAGCCTTGAAAAAGATTTTTAGTAATTATTACTGGTGGTCTTGGCCAGCTTGGTTTTCAGTGGAAAATGTCTGCCGTTTCATAAGAAATTACATACAGTTAATCAGATTTCTGATGGAAACCATTGAAGTTGACCTAATTTGTTTTTGTAACTGAAACAAACAAATATTAAGCAACTGGTTCTGACACACCAAGGTGACATGGAGAGATATCTTTACAGGAAAATAAGAGACTGCTGCAGTACTCTGGTAACACTGACAGGATCCAGATGTGAGTACTTGACCTATGAACTTGCACGCTAAAACAACTGGACTGTGAGTGAACAGACTGAAAGCCCACACTCTTTGGTGTTATTGCATTTTAATTAACTGGGCTAGAAACGCATCTTCTGCCATGTGTGTTTGACAAACTAGCGTACCTTTGCAGGGCAGCACGGAAGACAAATATATCTGCATATTTATAAATCATTCATCATTGAATTCAAGACCAAAAAAATACTGCAAAAGTAACATGAGACATTAAAACAAATAGGTAGGCTGATAAGTGAATCATAATATTTAATATAGTGTTAATTAGTTGGTATTAAAGACCATAAGACTTTTATGTCCTTTATCTTAATACAATAAGTACTGTTCAATTTAACATTTAGGAGAAATACAAGTGCCAGAGATTCAAGAGAAAGCAAAACTGATTTTTTATATGCCTTGTGAACATAAGACAGTACTGTATGTACTAGAATCTTCCTTGTTCAAAAATATTTACTAAAAATAAACATATATATGCTTAAATGATATATTTGATATCTAGTATGACGGTAAAACTTTGAAGGATGTAATTTTCTAAATACAGTATATATCAATTTGCCGTTAACTCATCAAATCCTAATTATCCAAGACCATGGTGCAGATCTTCTACTTAAACTAAAAACCTTTCTAAACACACCCAAGAAACACATAAAAAATTACATGAAACTTTTGATGGCCTTTTCCAGGTTTCAACACCAGCAATTAACAAAGGTAGTGTATCTACTCCTTATCCCTTTTTCTGATGTACAAGTGTTTGTAATAATCGAAATAATTAGTGCCGTAGGCAACAAAAAGCCTATCACTCCAAATCTGTTTCTTCTTGCAAAGGGAAAGGATTTTATTATGGGCTAATTTTAACGTATACAATTATTATTAATAACAGCATGCTTAGAACAGTTGTTCATTTAAGGAAATGGTACGCTGGAAAGTTCATGGCAGGTTGCCAATATTTTTTTTTTCAACCAGCAGCAAAAGGAAGCACTTTCAAAACCGTTTTTAAGAGGACCCGAACAAAACAGTCGCACCTTAAAGATAACAGATGCTCAAGTAATTGCTTACGCTAACGTTTCACACCCTGCATGTTATCCAAGAAGAAACACTTTGCCTAAAGAACTGCCTTCAAAAAGAAGTGGTTTGGTGAGGCTACTATAAGCTTTCTGCTTTCCTGAAACCAAAAGGCTGCAGCCCTTTTTAATCATTGAAGTGATCTGCCCTACCCCACACCCCTACCTCCAAGACTGTTAAGTAAGTTAAATGATTACTTGGTGTCTGGTGTTGAGTTACAGTCAGATTTACTGTCAGGAGCACAGGAGGATTTAGAGATTCTCACTGTCTGGGAATCTCTTGCCAGGGTCCACACAGCCTCTGGTAAAAATGTTAAGACCTCCCAGGAACTGGCCTACTATTGCGAGACAATACAACTTTAAAGTCCCAGATAAACAGCAAGGACTCAGGCAGGGGTCAAACAGCACACACACAGTTAATGCCTAACTTGTTTATACTGGGCTGTCTTCTTCTAAGAGTGACCTGGCACAGATTTCCATAGCAGTGGCCTGGATCTTTGGCACTGAGAGTAATTACAGCTGCAACCTTGCAAGTCTTAACAACAATGAGAAACGGACCCCTTCACACTGTGGTATAGGATGTGCAGTTTTGCAAGACGATTTTTGCTAACTGAAAGGTAAAGTCAGTTACAGGCACCTAAACCTAATTTTGAGGAGTCTTCAGAGTGTATTTAGCCGAAACTATCATCCATGCCACTTAACACTGTAACATTAGAGACAAAACCATTATGGAACAGTCGCTATCCTTCCCCATTGGATTTCTAGACTGATTTCTCTTGTATGCGACTTCCTAATTAGTTCACTAATCAGTGGTCGTGGAGTCTGGTGTGCGATTGTGAAAGAAAGGCGCGATTCAGTTGTTAAAGAATTACACTTTCCCATCCTCAGCAGCTTTGTGCATCGAGAATATGGGAAAGATGGCATTTCGATTCTCAAAGTCGAATTCCGAACAGCAAGGCCGAACAAAGGCCAAATTTTCATTTTTGTCTTATTAAAGTAACAGGTGAGGGGGAATGGTTTAGTCTATGCTGATATGATAAGTACAGTGGTGCTCTGCCATGATCACACTTGATGCCTTTACTTGAAGGCTGAGACCACAAAAAGACCACATCTTTTAGAATTTAGAATACTTTTGAGTGCTTATTTTCAAAATAGTATTATCAGTGTTAATAATTTTATAAATCAATAACATTAATTCATTATAATTAATCGTTTAGAACATTTAGTCATTTATCATTTACACGATTATTCTCATAGACAATTAACTAGTTAAATCATTTATTACTCAGAAGAACTGAGAGTTAGAATCCTCTGCTGTCTAGGCTTCAAGGGGATGAGGTCACTCTTACAGCACACTCAGTGCCGCTGAGCACTGAGCCAGCGTATGCGTATGCCAGCAGCGATACACATTGGCCTGGCGGCAGCAGTGTGAGGAGCTTTCATCATGGGGGCACAAGCATAAAGCCCTGGGATTTTTAATGACCACATAGTCAGGACTTCGGTTTTATGTCTCATCCGAAGGATGGCATCTTTTTACAGTACAGTGTCCCCGTCACTATATTGGGGCATTAGGACCCACACAGTCTGCAGGGTGAGCGCCCCCTGCTGGCCCCACTAACACCTCTTCCACCAGCAGCCTTAGCTTTCTCTAGGAGGTCTCCCATCCAGGTACTGACCAGGCTTCCATCTGCTGAGCTTCAGTGGGCTGCCAGTGGTGCGCTGCAGGGTGATAGGGCTGCTGGCCATAAATTGTACAAAGTACTGTAACGGGAGAATGCCTGAGCTTCCAACCAGCAGCACAGGCCAACTATCCTACACGCACTGAATATGACAGATGGCAGGGCAAGGAAGTTGGCTGAAAGCTTCCAGGACCAATGGCTGCAGCCCCAGATTCTCCTTTCTCCACTGGAAGCAGCTGCACTGCCGGTACACACTGGGTAACATCACACTCAGGCAGTGCCAGGGACTCTGACAGCACCTGCAACAACCTGCGTGTTGGCAGACAGCTAGCCCAAGCTGAAGGGAAACAGCTACATCTCTCTCACATTTCATCGGTCCTAAGTGTCTGCCGACACATCTAAGCGACATTTAAGCCATAGCGTGAGTAACTAGAAGCTAGAAATATAAATGAAACTCACAGTGCAGCATACTATATTTAAAAAGAACATTTGATATAAAGTCAGCATTTATATTTGCTGCCAAAAATGAGCAAAACAGGAAAATAAAAAAGCCTTCAGTACTTTTAAATGCTACAGTGGTTATGTTCTGTGCCTGTTCTCTTAACTAACAGGTGGAGGTCAAATTCTAATCTCGCACTCCTGCAGTTGATGTGTTTTTCAGTTTTCCATGCTGCACACACGTTCAGCTCTGCTCTAGCGAGAGGACAGCTGAGTCAGCGCGCTCTGAGCTCAGCGTTTGAAATCTGTGTTGGTGGTTTGGGGATTCTTCCGGGGGGAAATAACAGGTCCGATCTTTGACAAGCACTGTCATTTCCTCAGCCAGGAAAGTAAAAGCCAAATTATTCAGCACGCTATCTCTTTAGTTTCATTACAAAAAACAGTAACAAAACCCTCGGCGAACAGTCACAATGTTTGTTTTGAAATGGAACAATGAAATTAAAAAATATATGAAGTCAAATGCACCTTTAACAAACAAAACAATCTCCTACTTGATAAAAGGTCTTACTCACCATCTCTCCTCCTCAACTTGAATCCCCACGGACTGGAACTTATGTGAAACAGAATTTTCTTCCATATCAGGTGACTCATCAGGTCCATCAACCTGAGACAAAAAAAGAAGGAAGCATTATTTTCCACAAACTGCTGTAAAATATTACCTGATTTTTTTTACCCAATCTATTACCTATTATTACCTGATGATAACTTACAAAAAGTGTCTTATGAGCAAGATGAGCATAGAGATCACATGTACTAATGAAAAGCTCAAGACAGCTGGATTCCCATAATGTACAAAAGTCTGCTGTCCATAAGTTTGCTGAATTTAGAAAAAGTAGGTCTTGTTTTACTAAATTGTTCAATCAGGTTCAATCAATTATTCACAATTCTCGAAGGTATTCAGAAACTCCAGCCAGTGAACTTCTTCAGTATCAACAGTGAAACAAACACAAACCTGAGGGTGGAAACTCAGCAAGTGCAAGTGCTGCTATTGTTGTTTTTGCATTAAAATTGAAAGAGAAGAAGAATTTGCATCAGCACCCAATGACCTGCTAGGGTCATAGGTCAGGGGTAAGGGGTCATGTAGTAATGTGTACAGTGTGGAAACACACAACATGATTTGATCGCAGCTGGTGACTTCCACGCGCACATTTATAAACCATTCAAAACTGAGGCCGATGGGAACAGCTTCTACCCTACTGCACTGCACATTCTTAACGGCTACTGTAACTGCACTGCCTCAGAACTCAATGCATCTCTGCACAAAGCACTTTTTGCATGGCCTACCAAGTTTTTTGCTGTCACTACCACATATGTATTGTTATCTACAACGCATTTATTGTTCTGGTTGTTACTATTTATTATGTACTGTTTTGTGATGCACTGTCTACATTGTGTGGTGTTGTCTGTTGTACTGTGTTGCCTGCACACCACCACCAGTGTGCAGCCCCACCTGGATGATACGACAGCAGCTGAAGTGCACCAGAACGCTCACCACACACCTGCTACCAGTGCGGAGGACAACAGAGTGATGAAGCCAGTTTAGAGATGGGGATTATTAGGAGGCTATGATTGGTAAAGGCCAATGGCAAATTTGGCCAGGATGCCGGGGTTACAGCACTACTCTTTTCGAGAAACACCCTGGGATTTTTAATGACCACAGAGAGTCAGGACCTTGGTTTTACATCTCATCCAAAGGACAGTATAGTGTCCCCGTCACTATACTGAGGCATTAGGACCCAGACAGACTGCTGGCCCCACTAACACCTCTTCCAGCAGCAGCCTTAGTTTTTCCCAGGAGGTCACCCATCCAGGTACTGACCAGGGTCACACCTGCTGAGCTTCAGTGGGGCTGCCAGCGGTGAGCTGCAGGGCGATCTGGCAAATAAACTCCTCTCCTCACCTACTCTACTCCTCCGCTGCACAGCCGCTGAGAGGAAGCCACAGTCAGGTACCGGCGTACCTTCCTCCGAGGAGCGCCGTACCTGTATCCCAATGGACAAGCACTTGCTCTTGCGCAGCAGGTCTTTCTTGCTGTCCCCGGGGGCCTGCACCAGCGCGGAGGCGGAGGCCAGGGCGATGGTGCTGCTGCTGACGTGCTGGCTGGCGGGGCCGTGGATCTGGGCGTTGGCGGCCTCAATGGCGGCCGTCAGGGCCTTCATGCTGTCGATGCTCTCCGTGGAGTTGCTGAGGCCCGACTGGCTGGTGATGTCCCCCCGCTGGCCCTGGCCGTCCATGTAGGCGTCCTGGGCCGACTCAGTGCTGCTCTGCGCCGTGATGGAGATGAAGGGCTTGGTGGTGGTCCTGGGGGGGACAGGCGGGGGCGTCTTCTTGTAGGTGGTGATGCATGACGACACTGGAGAGAAGACAGACGTGGCAGGGGAGTCACAGCCAGCCCTGTGCCACCGAGACCATGCAGAAGAAAGCAAGTACCCTCTTCTCCAGGACAGGCAACGGTTGGTAGCAGAGATTTTTTTCCCCCATCTCGAAGAACACTTTACTACGACACCGCCATCGAATCTGGGGGGGGCTCTCTGTTTAGGGAATAAACAAGCTGATACTTGTCTGCTCTGTAACCATACGAATCATCCTCTGTTGTTTCTATGGCGTGAATACAAGTCAGCAGTTTACAGCAGGTAGCATCAATAGAAATCATGATATGTGAAAGCTATATGAAAAAGCTCAATGGTAATACTGTACCAGAGGAACTGTACAGTACATTACAATAGATCCACGTTTCAAAGTGCTGACATCAAGGAAGATTTCACCATTTTAATTTCTAATGGTATGCAGCAAGTAAAGGCGTGACACATAGTTTCAATAAAAGAGTAAACAGCTGATTTGGTTATTTAACTACATACGCAATAATACAGTACAGAGGACAGGATGCTTAACTTAACTTTAGAGCATCTTACATTTCATAGCAAGCAGGTGTGGAGTCTTTGTCACAGTTCCAGAGTGATGGAGATATTTTAAAACATCTCCATTATAACCCCTCAGAATGGCATTTGGAAATATGCTTATTCAATTTAGCACATACTTTGTGGCTCTGAAATCTTTGCAGTGTAAAGTTGCTAGAATTGTAACTTGTAGTTCTTACTAATGGGAATTTGCCTGCAATCAAATTGAGAAGAAATTAAACAATTTAATTCTAAAAATATTTCCACTCTTTAAAAAAACTAGATAAAAAAACACTTTTTTGACATTCATGTTTTTTTCTTCAAATACTTTGTTCATGGTGAGGAAAACATGAAAAGAGCTCAAGACATGATTTCACATTTAGAGTGTCTCTAGTCTTCCATCAAGATGCTCTACACCTCACATTAGCTCTTATTGTGGAGGAGAACAGAGTGATGAAGCCAGTTCATAGATGGGGATTGTAAGGAGGCCATGATAGGTAAAGGCCAATAGGAAATTTGGTCAGAACAATGGAGTAACACCCCTACTCTTTTCAATAAAGCCTTGGGATTTTTAATGACCACAGAGAGTCAGGATTTCAGGTTTACATCTCACCTGAAGGACGGCACCTTTTTTACAGTACAGTGTCCCCATCACTATACTGGGGCATTAGGACCCACACAGACTGCAGGGTGAGCACCCCCTACTGGTCCCACTAACACCTCTTCTAGCAGCAGCCTTAGTTTTTCCCAGGAGGTCTCTCATCCAGGTACTGACCAGTCTCACACCTGCTGAGCTCCAATGGAGCTGCCAGATGCGAGTTGCAGGGTGATATAGTTCCTGGCTACATATACCAAATGTATACCAAAATCATTTCAATATGACACAGAAGCATTCTAAGAATAATATGTAGTTGTTTATGCTAAGACTTTTTTTAACTTTAGGGTTTTCCAACCCTCGGCCTAAATGTAGCAATGTTAGATCTTTACATTTCTGGAGGAAAACTGCAATGTCTTCTCTTTGTAGCACAGACCACAGATAAATTACACTGACCCAAGGGAGGGAAATTAGCTACAGGATGCCTGTGAACTCACTGACTTACTGGGGATCTGGAGCAAAGAATTTAAAGTATGAGTCAGACCAAATATTGTCCATATTATCACTCAGTGAAAATTTGAGGTTACCTTTTAGGGTTCAAATTGCCCTGTAATTGCTACAGAAATATTTTGAACTGAAAAATTAGTCTACTAACAAAGTTAAGATGAGCTACACAATGCTAAGAATTATAAAATAGAGAAAGTTTTTAAATCATTCTTAAAAAACATGTAGAAGGCTACAACAATATGCAGTTTAATCTCTGAAAGTTTCATATAAAATACTAAAAACTTATTAACATGAACAAGAATTGTAGTTCTTGACCAGCATAACTTTAATATATTTTTAGAAATGTTCAATGGAAAATAAGCTTGAATAATAGTGACTATTGCAATAAATAATGTTATTGTCACTTTAATGTTAATGGTATACAGTATATATACAAGTGACAGTAATAAAAAGGCAGTATGCAGCCATACTTCATGCAATACATTTTTACGTTCCTTAAAATTAGACTTTGGAGGAGGCTTTTTTTTAATCTAGAACTTTTTTTGTTAAATGGAAAACTTCAAAGGCTGGCAATGTTTTATAAAGTTAATGGACAGTTTAGAGTTGATGTTCCAGGCCTATAGGGCCTTTCTGTCTCAGGGCTGTGAGAGCTCCCCGAAAGAATCTAGTTAATAAGAAACCAGCTGCCTGAAGCAGACAAAACAAAGCCCTAGCGCTGCAGAGCTGTGTGGGCTTCTCCTTCATTTCCTGGTCCAAGAGTGCAGACACACAGCTGCACCGGCAGGTTATCACAGGTCCTGGCACTTGTTAGGGCTGGGGAGGGGGTGGCTCAATTCTGATCTCCTGATGGCTGAGCACACATCACAAAGCTCTCTGAGTCTGGTCATGCAAACCGAGCCTTGCCGGCTTTCTTCAGGGCTGGAAACAATTCAAGCTGCCACTCCTGTCTCAGATTACAACAGCAGAACATAGGTTAGCGAAGAGGAAGCCTTTTCACTGATCTTCTGCAGTGCCAGAAAGAAGCAAGTAATCACTGCTGTTGTTTGAATTACTTACAGTACATACATCCATAGAAATCTAGAATCACTGACTGTCCCCTTTCTACCCCCTCCCTTTGGAAATCTCAGGTGTTCACAACTTTGTTATAACCCTTGTACCTGTACAGGAGGGATAAAGAGCACGCAGACTATTATCCAATACACAGACTGTCAGCATCTCCCACGTCTTTATTCACACTGTGAGCTTCACACGATCCAGAGTTAGCAGCAATTAGAGATGAGATATTTCTCTCACTGACAGCAATGCAAACTAGAGGTGACAGTGAGAGAAGAGGTTTTTAGTCCAGTTGGGCTTTGACGTATGCAGAATCTGGTTGACAACCAATAAAAGACGTAGCCTTTACTTAAACTAGCATTTTTCTGGCCAGGGGGCTGACTTGGAATCTTGAACGATACTTTTTACTGGCTGAGCAATACTGCATGGCTTGGCACCTCAGGACCAGTCGGAATTATTATCTTCCTGCTCTCCACCTTGCAACCTTCATTCGCCTGACTCTGGTCTCTCCTCTCTCCCAAGCTCTTCTACACTCTGGGGGTGACAGGGTCTTCTCCTGCTGTGCCCCAGAGCTGTGGAATTCTATCCCCAAGGATATCAGAGAGTCCCCTTCCCTGAGCTAAAAAACTTCTTCTTCAAAAGGGCTTTTACTTAACTGATGTCTGTGTCTGCGCCTTTGCATCTTCCAACACACTCAAAAACCTTGTATTTTAATGTACTCTTTTCTTTTTTTAATCATTTTTGTTTTTGTTTCTAACCGTAAAGTGCTTTGAGAAACTACTTTAAAAGGTGCTATACAAAATCGTACATGCTATACATGTTTATTTTTTATCACCACCACCATCATCATCATCACATTATTATAATTTTATCAAATCATTTTTTATTAAAAAGAGACACTGTAAATTAATCATCATTCCACAAATGAAAGCAACCAGAATGTAAAGACTTTCAATTATTTAAAAAGGAAGATAATTCAAATTATGCATCTTAAAACATCCTTTGGGATGAAAAGTGTTGTATAATTTAAATTGATTATTACTGAGAACTACTAGAACTCAAGTAGTGAAATTTCATACATACGATTTAAAATGAATGAATGTTCTAGGGTTGAATGGTAATTCTAAGGGAATTACAAACTTGCAAAATTCCTTTTCATGTTTTCTTTTTTTAATATAGACCTGTTCTAGGTAACGGAAAAATCTTACACTGTCCACACTAACACATGCAAGAAGTTCCTTTTTATTTCATTTTGTAAAAACAATTATACAAAACATACCTAGAGGGTACCTTTTGACTATACTCAACTCCCAACCAGAACAAACAAAGATAACAAGTGACACTGATGCCTCTTCTAAGTGAATGTCAGCAGTAATAAAAACCACAAGGAAATCCTTAAACAAAAAACTTTCTGATCTTCTCATTTATACAGAAGACTAATATTAATTTTTCGGTAGGGGGTCTTGACTTTCTTAAAGGTTTACTGTGTATAACAACAATATTTATAATTATTTGTATCTGGCTTGGCTTTTGAAAATGTACTGGATTTGTAAATGTATTCCCCAAGACCGAGCTGTGAGGCACCCATTGTGTTGTTCATGTTTGTCAGACAAACAGACCTTGGATTAATTTATTATTTAACTTCTCAAATCTGTCATCTCTCTGCAGCCCGGGTGTTTCAGAAACATCGATAGTGTTTTGTCAACGTGATAAAGATTTACTGTAAACAATAAAAAACAAAAATGAAAACTTCACTGTGCATTTTTTTTAGATACAAAAAACATGAATCAGAAAGAGGGGAAATCGTGCAGTAGTTTGTCAACAGGAAGAGTAAAACATTCTGCATCTTGAACATCCAGCACATCCTTCCCTCCCATGGAAATCATAAGTCAATATTTGTAAATGCAGAAAAGAAAAAACACAACAAATGTTATACCAGCCACAACTGACAACTTTGCTTTTAAGGTGCACACAATTAGAATAGCCTGGCTCCTGTTCCAGCCTGAGTGACTCAAGGACATATTGTTTTCATGGTACAGGAAGCGATCAGAGAAGTAGGATCGTGACACTGGAACTCCAAGTGTCATTAAGCAGATGCAAACCAATCAGCGTCCAACTGAGATAATTCCAGTGAACATTTTGCTCCCATTTTGCCTCTTTCCCCTTATCGTGAGAGTGTTTGAGCTACACATTGTCTTAGAATGCCTTACTCGCATGCCTTCTGTCTATTCATCCATCACAACCTTCATTTTCTCCCAGAAACCTATTTTAAAAGCACATATTGTTCAATTTGTTTGGATTGAGTTTCTATTTCATTCTGTTTGGCAGTTTTTCATATTACAGTTCCAACGCGGTTTGAAAATGCTCTTGCCTTGAGAGCAGAAACATGTTTTATGCCTTGTTTGTGCTTTGGCCCAGAAGAGGCAATGAGGGACAGCTCCTCTGACTGGTGCTCAGGACTTGCTTTCTTTGATGAATGGTTCAAAAACCCCAACAAGGGGGTGTGAAAAGCACTGCTCTTCAGGATGATCCCATCCCCCAGGCCTTCCAGAGTGTCAAAGACACCCCTTCCCCCAGAAATTCATTCAACATGCCCTTTATTCAGTCCAAATGGGGGAATGATGCCTACTGCTTCCTCTATTTCCATTTAGCGGAAACATTTGTTGAAAGCAACCCTTAAGCAGATCCAGTCTTAGGTCACAGTTCTACTAAAAACAGCAACGAAGTTAAAGGCTCTCACCACTTTATAAAGTTTCAAAAACTACAAAGAGACCACAGCTCACCCACACAGAGCTCTGTGAATCTGATTTCATTTCGCACATGGGGTTTCCTAACACATGCGTAGAAAGGCAAAGAAACCTCGAAGTTGGATGAAAAACAGCTTTTGTACTTTCTCCCTCGTTTACAATTCAGCTTAAACAGACTGACAGACTGACAGCCGAATCTGGCCGCACTTTAGTGAAGCACTAAACGGCGAGGAAGGAGAATTACAGTTTGTGTGGTTTCTGGCTCTGTGCTCCCCCTGCCTGTCTGTTTGCTGTTTGCGCCTGTTGTTACCATCCAGTCAGCTAAAATGCTTTGTACTGCTGTCTCCACAGCAACGCCTGCACCATTAAAAATCTACCCTCTACAGTGAAGTTAATTTAATTATAGCGCGGACCGTTCATAGACTAAATGAAAAAAGTAAACAGACTGCTATCTCTCGCATGCACCGGTAGAATTTATTCAAACAAAGCAGGGACTCTTTCTGATTTTGAAGTGAGACTGGTGTAATGAGGCTTGGGGGCATGAGTAATTAGAGCTTGTGTTAGACGTGAGCGTGTGTACTTACTGTTTGTCTTCTGCAAGCAAAAATCTGAACGCTCTCCCTGTTGAATCACAGCCTGCTGACTACCTCTGAAGATACGATGCAACAGTCTCCCCCAGAGCCAAACATATGAGACACACGGAACTGCTATCCCCTTACAAACAATCTATACATGTAAACGTGAATAGAACTTCCAAAAAAACACAATAACAATCGTTATTGTTATATAAAGGTAATCTTTAAAAAAGAGGAAAAATTATGAGGCTAGGTTAAAAAATAATGCCTTCTATTTCTCACCAAATATTTGAACAAAAAAATTCTAGCATGGACTGAGAAATGCTGTTCTCTCAGTGACAATTTTTTGCTTTGCTACAGGGCATAACCTGATAGAAACGAGAACGTTGCACCTTCATCAATTGTGTCTCAGTTTTTCTCAATAAAACTACTTGGTAGTACGCTCATGACTCATGTAGTTTTCAGTTTTCTTAGCAATCAATTTAAACTTTGGTAAAATCTATGGTAAATGAAAGAAAAAAACGACCCTACTATTCGGTTTGCAGGTATAAAAAAGCAAGACTCACAGCAGCCTAATGCTTACTCAGACAGCAATGAGCTGGCAATGCCACGCTATTACATGTTTTATTGGGGGTTTTTTCCCCCATCACCAGTAAACGGGTTAAAATATGCAAGTAAAGAACAATGTAGAATGTCTGGTGCTTCACAGCTGAAGAAAAGTTCAGTTTAAAACCTCCCCACTAAACTCCAAACACAGCCACAATGACACTTGGAGCGACTGTCATATTTCTCTCAGGTCAGCTGTGGTCCTTGTGCTCTTCTCTGCCTCACCCCCCACGCTCTTTAAACTGTACTTCTCTCCCCCCCAGGGTGTTGACCTCCACTGGAATCTGAAACCACTGGTCCATTCCCTCCAACAGTTGCTTTTCATTAGCAACAGTAAATCCTTTGTGTAAATGCAATTGTTCCTGTGGAAAAAGGGGCATCTGCACTAAAGACTTCCAAGGACCTCTGACCTATTATTTGTTTGTGGTGAAGAATAATGAGGAGAGCTTTGCATTTTATTCAGGTGAGTCACATCATTGTCTACGGAGTGGAATTTCTAGCTGGGCAGAATTTGATTGAAAGTGTAGCGGGACCACATTTTAATTAAAGCACCCGACTCCAAGTCATCCAAAGGACAAAAATGGAAGATCCCTGGACAGGAAAGTTAGGGGTCTGGCACTGCTGGAGCGCGGAGCTGCTTCGACACCTGCTCCTGCAAGCCCTCCAGCTCTCGGTTTGAGTCCGTAGAGGAGGTGGCATGAAGAGTCCTGCGTTCACACTGCTGAAGGTTGGCTTGCAGTAGCTGTTTAAGACCCACATCACGCGCTGATATCACCGTCATGAGTCAGTGTAAGGCACAAATGGTATTCAGTGAACGGCTAATTTTATAGTTACACGTCTTATGGAAATCACCCTGCTGTTCTACATTTCTTAAAGTGAAATACATGCTCTTATCCGAGGAAACTGGGACTGAGTGACAGTGATGTAATGAACAGCAAAATGAACCTACAGATCATCTGCTTCTGTTTTACAGAATCTGAGATCTGAATCTGAGGGGCATGTTAAGCCAGAGCAGCTCCTTATAATCGTCACCAGAGTCGCCTACATTTTCCTGTGCCAGGTTCAGATGTACAGAGTTGTTTACTTGGTCTGTCTCCAGAAGAGGGTGATTTCAAGCAACTACAGTAAATTACATACTAGCCTGGTTCCAAGATGATAAGACCAACCTGCTTCAAAGGAAGTCAAGACTTGACCAAAGTACTCTGACATAATTCAGTATCTAAGGTGATATTAATGTAAATAATCCAAAATAAATGTAGTGATTTGATTATGTCAGAATACAGCAGTCTACTTATTTTTTCATTAACCATGTGTAAGGTGGTTTAAAGCCACTACACAACAAATAGTAATTTGAAAAAAAAAATCCCTCATTACTGTTTCTCAGTAGTTATAAATGTGTTCTTTTTTTTCTGGGTTTATCAAAGAGAAGAGAAACTCACAGAAGCAAGGCAGCCCATGGCATCCCCTCCCCCTTGCCCAGCCTGAGCTCTCTGCCATGAGAACCTGAAATCTGACCATTCCTTTCAGCTATGTGCAGTCAGCCAGACTTGGAAACCAGAAACGAGAGGAGATGACTCTGATATGAGCTGTGCGCACAGCTGGGCCTGAGGGTACCGGGGATGGGAACAGCTCAAAGATCTTTCTGACTCACTGATAATAAGCTTGCCTGGTAACCAGTAGGAATAAGGCACTTCTTGTCAGCTATCTCACTGGCCTGTCAAACAAAGCAAACTGACTGCCACTGGCTGGAGGGAGGAGGAGCTGCAGTCTCTCAGCTGACAGGTAAACAGAGGTGTCCTGGTGACACACAGAGATAACTTTTAATGACAGGAAGTATCATTCGCGTGTTACATATTTCGCTAGAGCAAGATACTAGAAGGGTCATAAAACCAAGTAAAGATCTTTTCACCACTGCAGAACAACATTACATAAAAAGAAAAGACATATTATTTTCCCTCCACAGGCAAAGCTGCGATGTGCCTGAATCCACTAGCACCAAGAAAACTTACAATTCATCAACTCTGCTGTTCTAGAAAACTAAACCGTCTCCTTAATGGTGATAAGTTATTTTAGTGAGGAAAGTGTGCTTACACTACAAATTACATTTATATGAATCATACAGAAACGCAATGTTTTTCTAGAGTTTGTGATGCAGATTGTGCCTTGACTGTTATTGCTGGTAACAGCTGAGCCTTACACAGGGTTAACCTTCCCACTACTTTAATGTCTGTTTATCCTGTACAAAGTCAAAATGAAACCAGGAGGTTCCTGTACCTATTTTAACCTCGAAGAGGTTCTCATTACATCAATAACAGTGCCCTGGGGGCACAGACAATACCTATTACACAAATTCAAAATTATCTACTGTCAACTGCAACTTGGCGATCTTTAACCAAATGAAGAAATCTATCACCCTGTCGTTTCAGGCAAACAAGCTTTGACAGCCTCAGGGAGAGCAGAAGCCACTGAACCCTGGTGCCTAAGCAGCACCTTCAGACACAGAGAGCATCTGATTAGGGAGCACTGATCTCCGGCTCCTCTTTATTGTTCTTGACAGGAGGCGAATGCACCCCAAATACTGCATTCCCACTACAGCCGATCATTTTGCTGTGTTTTTCACTGTGAAGCTACAATCTGTCTCTCAGAAGCATGCTGCTTCATGTTCAAACTCTACCTTGAGGAAACGCGCCTTGACAATTTTGTGAATGACTCCTCTTAGGAATAGGCTCTTCCTGTGGTCATGCCACTCAAATATCTCCTTTCTTTCACAGAGATACTTTCTGTGTACTCAGTCGTTAGTGTTTTCAATTTTGACTAAATTCATCGTTTCTGCATGAAAAAGTGGGAGTATCTATTCTCAAGGTTTAAAATTTCAACTTTGATGATGACTTGAAGAGCATTCCAGTGTTTTCTGATTGTTATATGTGGAAATATACTCTTACCTGTCAGGTTAATTCATAAAGACTGTACTGACAAATTAAGTAATTTGAATATTATTGCTTACAATTCTGTGTGTCATTTAAAGTGTTGTATTGCACAGTTTGTACCTGAGACATCATACAAGTTACTAGACCTGTGTAGCTCTGCAGCACACAAATGACATGTTTATTAAGGTCTGGTGAGCCCGTGGAATGGAGGGGTGTCATGTAGTTATCTCCAGGAGATTAGGTTTCAGTTGGCGGGTGCAGATGTAAAAAGATTAGGAAGTTCAGTGAAAGAAACGGGGTTTGAACACATTTATTTAAAAGTAGCCTTGATGCAAATCAAGAATGTGCTAATAGTTAAGTAGTATTCATGATTTCCTTTGAAGGAGTGTTCATAACACATTCCTCACCAGTTTTCTTGTGTGACACCTAAAAGTCTGCCTTTGGACTGGCTTTCACAAGCAGATAATTTAGTCCGCTTAGCGTCTGTGTGGTGACTAAAAATGTACCAGTCAGGACCGAGAACCTGCCAGCAGCCATGATTTAATCAACTACAGACGAGCAAAGGAAATAAGCCCAGAGAGGCTTCAGTTCAGAAAACAACAGGATAACCAGTTTGCAGCACCTCCAGCTAGATATTCCTAGAGCAGGGATGGAGAGCAGATATACAGGGAGAACAATCAAGCTTCATGATTGAGCCGCGTCAGCCTGTGAGCAACACAGGAACAGGAAGAGGCTACTGTACGGCCATGTCCATGGTAGCAAAAACACATGACACATCATTAACTCTAACAATCATCACGTTCTATAGAATGAAAACATATGGAGAGGATTTTGTCCAAAAGGACACTCTTGACTTTGGCAGTGAATTATTATTATTATTATTATTAATAATAATAATAATAATAATAATAATATAGGGCTTTAGATCCCTTTATCCACCTTTTAATTGCAGCACCCACGTGAGAAATGTGCGGCCCCAATTGACAGCATATCAGGTGGTGAAACACAGCATCACCATCATCACCAGTCAAATGAATCGGAAATAAAAAATATTTATTTAATGCAGTTTGTTGTAAAGAATACTTAACCATGTTTGTTTTTAAAAGAGTGATACAAGTATTGCTGTTTTTTTAGAGCTGAAATTTAAAATGCCTTTGAGCATGTGGCATGAATTTGTCCAAGACCCTCAGCAGTATTTTAATATGGCTGTTCACAAATGTGTAAAAGGTAGACCCAGCTCTAAAGCTCTTTCATATTTTCTAAGACAATGTGTATGCAGCTATTTATGGATTCTTTGAGCCACACTGTGATTCTTTGTAATACTGTCTTTGTGCATGCTTAACAAAGGTTAAGGCTTGTTTGCTTATACCTGATATATACCTGATATTTGCTTATACCTGGGGGCGGAGCGGTGGCTCTGAGGCTAAGGATCTGTGCCTGTGGCAAGAAGGTTGCTGGTTCAAATCCTGCAGCTGGCAGAGGAATCCTACTCCATTGGGCCCTTAAGCAAGGCCCTTAACCCCAACTGCTCCAGGGGTGCTGTACAATGGCTGACCCTGCGCTCTGACCCCCAGCTTCTCTCCTTGTCTGTGTGTCTCATGGAGAGCAAGCTGGGGTATATGAAAAGACAAATTCCTAATGCAAGAAATTGTAAAGGGTTAATAAAGTGGTGTTATTATTATATAGAAATGTATTTAGGCTATTCACAATAAATGCATCACCTTCTTTTTCAATTCTTATAACACTTTCTGAGACCTTGATCATGTTTCTTGACTGACCTGTTGTCTACTAGAAATGCAGTATTACCAAAGTAAGAAGCTGAAAGATCTAAATAAGAAGCAAGAGATTTCACAATTTGCTTATTCTTTTACACTCCATAAAAAATGTATTAATTTATGTTGCAGTAAAGACTGAATAACTGTCCTGTGGCTTTCTATTGAATGTTGTTTCTAACATTATTTTAAATTCAATAATACTAATGAAATATTTAAAAGTTTCAGAAAATGCATCTGATGGAGGCATAGTTCAATGTCAGCTCCTCCTACAGTAATATATGGCTTTTCATGTGTTAACAGAGCCTCTGGATATCTCCTGTACTTGCCATGACGAACTCTGAAGGAATCTGAAAAACGACAAATTTAACTTACAGTTTCAAAAATCAGAACTGTAACATCATAAAGGAAAGGGGTGGATAACAGCTTGGCCTCAAAAGCTAAACCATAACTTATTATCACAGAACCTTGGGTAATATATTAAAGAATGAAAGCCACACAGTTCATTGGCTAAATTCAATTGCGAGTTTACTTATCAGTTCACTTAAACTCTAAACATTGTGTGCAACGCATTTTTTTCTAAGGAAGTTAAGCTTTCCATTATCTACAGTATATATTTAGTGGAGAGCGTTGTAGCAGCAAAAATTAGCTTCAGAGCATAAAGCTCCACCAAACGGCTACAGCAACATATACTTGCACTTCCTGTGAGCTTGTTCTCAGCCTTGAGAAAGGTAGGCAGGAAATGTAATAAACTACACTGTGCAGATGATTCAAGCTACTGTCACTTTAGTGACTAAGTTATATCATAATTGCCTCGCTGGAAGAGTCAGATAGAAAACTCTACATACATGTGACATGTTTTAAATTTTCATTGTTAACCTCTGACATGGCATTCTGCAAACAGGAAAGGTCCTGGGTACCAGTGAAGACCTCTGACTTCTTAAGAGCTCATGTTTACATCCCCTGCAGAATCTCTGACACACCGTCGTTTCACACATTCCTCTGCTCCTGCTGAGACGTCTCGTTTGTTTCCCACATTCTTTGGCCATTGAGCTTTTCTTTAGCCTCTTGCCCACAATAAATGGCCGGCCCATTGTATAGGGTCTTAAAATGAGGAGGAATAAGTCCCCCCAAGCAGAAAATCCCTCAGACCAATAGAGCTGCAAATCAGGAAGAAATCCTCATTTCACTCTGAATGTGACCTCATCATACCCCATTCCTAAACAGCAAAGGGTTAAGAACAAATCCTTACTGGAGGCAGTTTCATGCAGACTTTGGGGAAAGAGGAGCCAAGGCAAGAGACACATGCATATGTTTTCAAGCAAAGTGATACTCCATATGTTTACCGGTTTAGCAGTCTTTACTGAAGAACATAACAAAGGTTACAAACGGGAGGAGGCCATTTGGCCCACATACAGTAGCTCATTTGTTTGCTAGTTACATTTGAAAAAAGAAAACTATCCCCCCTACCACTTCCACAAAGCAGACAGATTAATTCCCATCCCAGCACATATTTGTCCAGCTGGGTAATAAAACAGGAAGTGCCCCACCCGATAATGTGATTACAGAAGAGGAGGGCAAGGCACATGCACACTGTGACAACATGCTGCGTTTCTGTTCAATCACTAAGCTCCCTCGGGCAGGGGAAGCAGCTTAAGCAATCAAGGAATTGTCTGTGAAGAAAAGACTTACAGTTATTCCGAGCCCTTTAATACAAGAAACTAAAGTTTCATAAGTGGTGCCAGAACAAAAAAAAAAAAAAATAACACGGCATTGTTTTTTTGTTGAAGAAATGAAATATGTTTTTGACAGTAAATAGCTGTCACATTACTTTGAGAAAGCTATCCGACCTGTAGACATATAACTGATTTTAAAATGACAAAACGCTTTTTTGTAATCGAACACACCACAGTTCTAGTCTTTGGCTGAGCTCCACTGGCTAGAAATTCCAAATGCCTTCACATTGCTTTTACTTTCCTTATGGATGTTTCATTTTCTCTGTGAAGTGAAGTTACTTTTCACATCCTGTCACTACAATGCGAGATGACCATTTCAAGTGCCCTTGAGGTTACTGCCTACTTCCTCCCCTCACAGAAGAATCAAAGCATTCCGCAGAAGACAAAGGTGCAATTAAGTTGTAAGCAATGCAAAATCCAAGTTTTCTTCCAGCCGCTTAATTCTGATAGGAGACACAAGGCTTCTGACAATACCGAATATATCCTTCGCTGCTAAGAGCTCCTCTGATCTAAATGAACACATGCTGTCGTGGAATTAAAAACTGCTTTAACAGATTTGACACTAGCTAGTCTAAACGTGCAATATATATGATGACTCTAATAATGAACAGTCACCTATGCATCATGCTGGTGTATCAGGCACTTCTCCATTTATATTAATTTGGGTCAACGCTTATCAAACATTTCTGAACTGTTAATTTATTTTGAAATGTATTTATCTCTAAAAATTGTTCTCAGTCAATAGGATTTTAAAATATCAAGAAAGTATCACTTTATACTTTGGATGTTGAGTGTTTTAAACCAGACTTAAAAGAGGTATACATACTGTGTAAAACATATTTGACATCTTCAGACGCTTTAAAACATTTCTCATTCAAACTTTGAATAGAGACTAATAGTACAAGTTTCCACAAGATAACATTCTCAGACAGCGAATGACACAGTAGGTGTAATTACTAAGTATCTGACAGCAGGGCATGTGTAATCTTAAAAGCAAAGAGAAGTAACCCAATGGTTGTTTACTGAGATATGTTTACAGTATGTTCATTATATGATAGCATGGGCAGACAGCCATCTTTAAACAAAAACACTCAGAAAAAGCTCACAAGACAATTGCACAGTCATCTTTGCATTATTATTCTGGTATAATTCCAAAAACATTATTCCAGCACTCAAATGTTTCTGCCGGAGCGGAAGAATGTATCAATCGATGCTGTTTCTGTATTTAGGATGGTCACAGCCCTCTGTGTGCTCCTAGGCAAACCACATCAGAGATCTCCAGACTATTTATGTGTTCAAAGAAGCAGTTCCTGCCAGCAGCAGTGTGTTACAACACGTCTGTCTCAGCGCTCAGACCAGATGCAGCTGGGAACAGGCAAATCTTTCAACAAGCATCTGCCCCCACCACCAGGAAGGGAACGTTCTGACAGGAATGCCCTCACACACCAAGAGCTGCAGCGAATGTTTTTAGCAACCATTCAGTACCTTTACTCCGAAAAATCTCACCATCTCTCTCCTCGCACCCTCTGCCCTTTCTATGCACAATCTGTCTCTTTCACTGTTTACAGAGATATGTATATATATAAAGAAATATAGAAGTTAACTGCCTTGTAATTAGAAACAGATAATGACAGGGTGCTTTGTACTTTTCTTTTTAAAATATCTTTCCTTTGTGGGCCTTTTTGATCTCTGGAACATTTGCAAAGCATTGAGGTAATGGATTGGAGTCAGGAATGGCTGGCAGGTCTGTGTGCTGCCGTGAACTGCATTCCAGTGCTGACTGAGTAACCCCATTATAGTCTGAAACTTGATCTGTCGCAGCCACAAATGTTCTGAAAAACTTGACAAACATCGGCAAAGCCTGCACACAGCATACCACAGGGGCAGGATCTGTGTGAGTTTGTGTGTATTCATATGTGTTGAAGAGACGTTTTTACATTTCAAGACACGCGTCTTGTTCATAGCAAATCTTTTTTTTTTTCAAAGATATATGCTAAGTATAAATGAAAAAATGCAAAGGGCAAATATATGGAGAAAGACTTCTGCACATCTGGCTGATTTTAACAACTCTTACATTTAAATCTTAAAATGGACAGCGTATTTGAAATCATAGAACAACACATTAGCTCCCTGAGGTAAGTTTGTGGGGATCTTTATGAACCCAGTACCATCATTATGTCTTATCTTAATGACCCTGAACAAAAGCAGCCGTGCTCCAATACACAGTACTGCTCTAATAGTTGCTCTGATGAGATTGCCCAGGTGCCCTGTGCATTTCCTAAAACAGTGATATCTTGGCCCCATCAATAATGCAGGTGTAAATATTAAAATGATGGAGTCAAGGACCTTTGGATAAATTTAGAAAAGCTAGCCCAGAATATCTATTTTGGAGGAACACACATCAATTTCCTGTACTGATGCATCCTGGAACGGTTCTTCCTGATGTTAAAATACACAGGCTGACAAGCACACTACTTTAACTCATCACAACTAGAAATTTCACACACACGGTTTAGATTTCTTCTAGTGAAACAGAATTAAATCCTACATTGCTGGCTTAGCCACCTCTGGTATTCCATTCAGTACCTTTTGTTTTGCTGCCTGCCCAGGGCCCAGTAAGTTAGTTCAAAGTTGAAGGAGTGTTTGAATACAGGATTCCAGTCATCATACCGCCTCCAGTTAGTCAGCACAAGCTCAACTTTAATGTTTTCGTAAAACAGACACCAGGTTTTAAAAAAGGAAAGTTGTCAGACTTGTCTTTATAGCCGCTTCAGAAGACAGTTTTTCAAACAAATCTTTTAACAGTTAAACAGAAACAAAGGAATCTTGCTATAAGATGACCATGATCTCCAGCTAGCGGGAGTTTTAGCGGTTCAAAACCCTTTTTTATAAACTGATGTTGGTTTTCAAGCTTTCAGAAACAACCACTCACAAGCTGTGCTATGGTTGTACGGCCTTTCAGATATCTAAAAATAAAATGTCCTTCTTAGAAGAAACTGAAAGCGAATAATTAATATTACACTAAGGTACATTACAGTGTACAGGTGTAACAGAGTTCCTCTTGCTTTTTAATTCTCTTTAGTGTAAAACATTAGGTTATGTTTAGTATAATACACCTGAATTCATGGCTAAACCTTATATGCGTTTATTAAAAGATAAGAAATGAAGAAGAAACCATTCTGTACTATGTCAAGAGACGGTTTCAGGTGGGAAATTAGTTCTACCTTTGAACAGATTGCAAGTAGCATTATTTGTGGGTTCCTGCTTGCTGCAAATGAACTGTTTGGACAGAGAATAAAGGTTTCTGAGTTTTTCTTTATTAGAGCAAAATAAATGGATACTGAAAAGGATCCTGGAAGTTGGCTCGTCTTGCAAACCCACAATTAAAAAAAACCCAAAGAAAATTTTTACACTAGTATAAAACACTTAGTGAAAGGTATAAAAAAGCTTGAATTCACAATGAAAACAATAACGTTGCAATAAACATAGTGACAGTAGGAGAACAGCCCAAATTAAGAATGGAAAAGAGAAATTATATCCCCCTCTAGTGTTCATGAAGTAGTATTGCTTCGAAATACTCTTGAAACAGGATCCTATGTAGAACTTAATGAATCACTATTCACAAGTGCCTGTTTTCACATTCAAAGCAAATACATTTGCCATTTAGATTTTTCATATACATTTGCCTGGACATGTATTCTTTTAAATCTAAAAGTTGTAGAGTTTTAGCTCATAAAATATTAGATTAATGTTGACATTTCACATTCGGCACTGGCAATGAATGACAACCATGATTGTATACCTTTTTCACTATGTGTTTGGGTGGCTTTTGAGGTGTTCAGGATTAAAAATAACTCACTTATTTTCTAGTCACAATGTCAAATTATCAATGCCTTCGAATTATGCAATGTCTAATGAAGGGCTGTCCAGTCCTGGTCCAAGAGGGCCAGAATATGCAACAGTTTGCATTGTACCTCAGCTGTTAATGAGCTAGTGAGCTACTTACCAGTTTCATAGGACCAGCTCCACAGGTGTTACTGTGGGCACAACTGCCCTCTGGGATCAGGACAGGACTGCTGTAATGTGAATCGTTTGAGTGTGTCTCTCAGGAGAACCAGATGTTTTCCAGAGCAAGTGAATCCATTCCAGAATGCATCCTTCTAAGCCAAGAGTCTCCATCCCTGTGCTTGAAGAGACCTCATCTTGCAACAGCAAAAAAGCCATTCGGTTAGCAACTGAATGACCTTGATTGAATTAGACCTGGGGAGAACTTAACCAGGGTCAGTGAAGTAGATGATTTTTAAAGTAATTTAGTGATTATTTAAAGCAAAAAAGCTGAAGACCCTCATAATTAAATAAATGATTGCTTAATAGATAAATAATTTACAAGTGTTCCTGATCTTAAAAAACAGGTGATTTGAGGTGACCTATAAGACAAGCTGGGCTCAAGGCCATGGTTGGTGACCTCTGTCCCATACCCTCCTAAACTATATCCACAGAAAAACTTCTATAACAGAGCTTTAATCAATATATTTTGTAATACAGCTATATTTTAACCCGACTTTTGAGGAGTAATAACCATAAAGTAAAGCCTTAGCTTGAATGGGAAGAGAACATTAGACATCATTAAATCAGCAGGAACATTTCCAGAAAGACATCCTTGATTGTTGGTGTCACTGAATGACAAAAATCATCGTATTGTATACCAAAATTACATTTATCAAATCCTCTTAGCCAATCTAATATCCTCAAAGCAATCTAATAAATAAAATAATCAATTAAACTCCAAAAAATCAGGTCATTTTTCAATTTTACAACAGTGTGATGCACTAGGTCAACCACTTCAATTTTAAAAAAAACATGAGAAAGATAATAATGAGTGTAAAGTGTAAATCTCTTCACATATCCTCTTTTGTTCTCAAGTGTCTTGCACAGTACATTTGAGTTTATAATTATTTTAACGCTTGCAGAGTACAAAAAGGACCTTGCTATGTGTTTAAATAAGGAGATGATTCTAGACCATCTCTATTATTTTGTAATGTAGCTATTTTTCTATTTTAAAATACAAAAATAACACATACATGCTGTCATTCTTATATTACTACATTATTAAATGAGAAAAATCACAAGAATGATTCCTGTAAGACCACACGTGACTTTCTACTTTTAATAGATCTTTAATCTCTAAAAGATGTTTCACAATGCCAGTTAAAATGTCAATAGTTCACAAATGAGTGCTTTAGACTTCAGCAATTGCTAAATGTAGCTGCAAAGTATTAGTATCAGCTAAAACTGAACAAATTTGCCATCCGGCAAGGACTGGGTAATTAATGTCACAAAAAGCTGCACATGACTGAAATGGTAGTAGTTCAGGTGGGTAGCTGCGTCAGCATGCGTAGGCTGCAAAGGAACAAGTAATAGGTTTATTCCATGCTGAAAAAAAGAAGAAAGAGAACACAACGTTTCGGCCGTGGAGCCTTCTTCAGGTGTGAGAGAGACAGGGCAGTAGGCAAAGGTAAAGTAGCGGGAGAACAAAGGTTGGGAGGGAGGAGGAGTGAGAGGCGGGAGCAGGGGACAGAAAGAGAGGCCAATCAAGAGGTGTTAAGTCAGAATGGGTGCAGAGAGGTGTGAAATGAAACTTCCAATGAATGGAGAAAATTTAAAAGAACAGTAGTCTGTCGTTAAGGGAAGGGAGAAGGTGTGATCCTAGCTGCAGAATAATTTTAGTTTCGGTGGTCTTTCTGATGTATGAGTTTGGAAAACCGTCTTTGAGAACACAGACGGAGAGATTAGAGTGGTCGTGGCCGTCAGAGGTGAAATGAGAAACAATGGGCTTGGAGAGATCTTTAATCTTTACAGCCCTGACGTGTTCTCTGAAACGGTCTCCGAGTCTCCTTCCTGTTTCTCCAATGTAGATGGCTGGGCATTTACTGCAAGAGATACAGTAAATAAGGTTGCTGGAGGTACAAGATGCTGTCTGGGTGATCCGGAATTGTCCTGAGGGGCCTTGAATGAGTGTGGTGGTGGCTGTGTATTTGCAGGTGATACAGCGAGCTCTGTTGCAAGGGAAAGTGCCTGGTGTGGATGGTTGTTGAGGGCGGTCAAGGGAGCTGTGAACAAGGAGGTTACGCAGATTAGGTGGTCGGCGATATGAGATGATAGGGCGATCAGAAAAGAGGGCCCCAATGGAGGGATCATCCTGTAGGATGGAAAAGTTGTGGTTAATGGTCCTGGGGATAGGAAGTGTTTTAGGGTGGTAAGGAAGCACCAGAGGAATGCGGTTGTTACGGCGGGAGTTCCTGATCGGGTTGATGGTCCGGGGGGTGTTTTTGGCTCGGGCAAGGGCCCTGTCAATCACACTGCTGGGGTATCCTCTGTTGATGAAAAATGAGTACATTTCGAGGGCTTGGTTCTCGAAGTCGATGTCGTCGCTGCATAACCGTCGTAACCTAAGGAACTGTGAAAAAGGAAGAGAGTTTTTAGTGTGGTTGGGGTGAAATGAGCTGTACAGGAGGTAGCTGTGTGAATCCGTGGGTTTGTAATAAACTGAAGTGGACAGTCGGGGGTAGTTGATAGACAAGTGGATGTCTAGAAACGGAAGAGTAGTGGAAGATATGTTAATCGTATATTTGAGGGACGGGTGGAAGTTGGTGAAATGGTGCAGGAAGAACTCAAGCTGATCGTTGGAGCATGTGGCGGCACCGACGCAGTCATCAATATATCGTTTGTAGAGGTCAGGGACATAGCCAGTGTAGGAAGCGAAGAAGCGTTCTTCTACCCAGCCGACAAAAATGTTGGCATAGCTGGGTCCCATTCTGGTGCCCATGGCAACTCCACTGACCTGTTGGTAAAAAAGATTATTGAAAGAGAATGCGTTCAGTGTGAGGACCAATTCTGCAAGGCGTACCAGGGTGTGGGTGGGTGGATCAAGCTCTGGATCACTCTACCAGTTTCTCACTACAGAGAAGGACAAAAAACTCAGTCATCTTCTACAGAAGAAAACCATCAACACCCCGAACACCCTCACCAACCCTAACCTTGTTGTCACCATACCTTCTGACCTTTCCCTTTCACAGGATGAGCGATCCCTCCTCAGCAAAGGGCTCAGTTTTGTACCAGTTCCCAGGAAGCTGGACATCCCCCAGACCAATGTCGACCTTAACCGCTTTTACCGCAGGATCCGTCTCAGAGCACATTTTGCCGACAATTCCTCTTCACAGGCAGCTGATAACAACCCGGTTATTGATGTCATTAACAACATTAATCCCAAACAGAGCTGTTGGACTCCCTCCTCTGGCCGTTTTCCACCAGTTGATTATTTCATCAACCAATGCACTAATCAAGCTCCCAAGGCACTCTCTATACCCAGTAAACATAGGTCTAACCTCACCCAAGGAGAAAATCAGGCGCTCCAGTCTCTCCGCAACAGGGATGATATCGTCATCAAACCAGCGGACAAAGGAGGCGCTGTTGTGGTGTGGCGTAAGGATCTATACATCTCTGAAGCCTCTAGACAACTAACTGACACTTCTGCCTACCTCCCTCTCCAACAGGACCCTACCACTGACTACCAAAAGGAAGTGGTATCCACCATTTCTCTTCTTATCAGCAGTAATGAGCTCCCCCAGGAGGCAAACCGGCTCATCATGGAACATCCACAGGTATCTCAATTTTACCTCCTCCCCAAAATCCACAAACCGGACACCCCTGGACGCCCCATCGTATCAGCATGTAACTGTCCAACTACTTACATCTCAGCCTTTCTCGACAGCCTCATGAGACCGCTGGTTGAAGATCTTCCCTCATACATCAAAGACACCAACCACGCGCTCCAACTTTTTAATGATTTCCAATTTCAGGGTACCGAATGCTACATTTTTACCATGGACATCACATCTCTGTACACCGTCATTCCCCATAATGACGGCCTTACACCACTCAAGCACATGCTGGACAAACGCACAGTGCTTGATCCACCCACCCACACCCTGGTACGCCTTGCAGAATTGGTCCTCACACTGAACGCATTCTCTTTCAATAATCTTTTTTACCAACAGGTCAGTGGAGTTGCCATGGGCACCAGAATGGGACCCAGCTATGCCAACATTTTTGTCGGCTGGGTAGAAGAACGCTTCTTCGCTTCCTACACTGGCTATGTCCCTGACCTCTACAAACGATATATTGATGACTGCGTCGGTGCCGCCACATGCTCCAACGATCAGCTTGAGTTCTTCCTGCACCATTTCACCAACTTCCACCCGTCCCTCAAATATACGATTAACATATCTTCCACTACTCTTCCGTTTCTAGACATCCACTTGTCTATCAACTACCCCCGACTGTCCACTTCAGTTTATTACAAACCCACGGATTCACACAGCTACCTCCTGTACAGCTCATTTCACCCCAACCACACTAAAAACTCTCTTCCTTTTTCACAGTTCCTTAGGTTACGACGGTTATGCAGCGACGACATCGACTTCGAGAACCAAGCCCTCGAAATGTACTCATTTTTCATCAACAGAGGATACCCCAGCAGTGTGATTGACAGGGCCCTTGCCCGAGCCAAAAACACCCCCCGGACCATCAACCCGATCAGGAACTCCCGCCGTAACAACCGCATTCCTCTGGTGCTTCCTTACCACCCTAAAACACTTCCTATCCCCAGGACCATTAACCACAACTTTTCCATCCTACAGGATGATCCCTCCATTGGGGCCCTCTTTTCTGATCGCCCTATCATCTCATATCGCCGACCACCTAATCTGCGTAACCTCCTTGTTCACAGCTCCCTTGACCGCCCTCAACAACCATCCACACCAGGCACTTTCCCTTGCAACAGAGCTCGCTGTATCACCTGCAAATACACAGCCACCACCACACTCATTCAAGGCCCCTCAGGACAATTCCGGATCACCCAGACAGCATCTTGTACCTCCAGCAACCTTATTTACTGTATCTCTTGCAGTAAATGCCCAGCCATCTACATTGGAGAAACAGGAAGGAGACTCGGAGACCGTTTCAGAGAACACGTCAGGGCTGTAAAGATTAAAGATCTCTCCAAGCCCATTGTTTCTCATTTCACCTCTGACGGCCACGACCACTCTAATCTCTCCGTCTGTGTTCTCAAAGACGGTTTTCCAAACTCATACATCAGAAAGACCACCGAAACTAAAATTATTCTGCAGCTAGGATCACACCTTCTCCCTTCCCTTAACGACAGACTACTGTTCTTTTAAATTTTCTCCATTCATTGGAAGTTTCATTTCACACCTCTCTGCACCCATTCTGACTTAACACCTCTTGATTGGCCTCTCTTTCTGTCCCCTGCTCCCGCCTCTCACTCCTCCTCCCTCCCAACCTTTGTTTTCCCGCTACTTTACCTTTGCCTACTGCCCTGTCTCTCTCACACCTGAAGAAGGCTCCACGGCCGAAACGTTGTGTTCTCTTTCTTCTTTTTTTCAGCATGGAATAAACCTATTACTTGTTCCATGACTGAAATGAACACTTTAGTCACAGCTGAGAACCAAACAATTAACTTTCTTTAATCAGTTTTGTCAATGGAGAACACATTCTCATTTACTAAAACAACATGGGGGTGCCCATTTATACAACAGGGCATTTTGCTGGAGCATATGGAATCTGCAAAAGCACTTCCCCTCTTAGGATCTGAACCTATAATCTAGCCCTAGCTTAGACAATTCGACCCTAGGCCTTACTACCAATGAAGCTGCACATTCATCTTGATATACCCTAACAATATACAATAAGACACTCTTTGTACAGAGCCAAGGACACTTTACAGAGTAAAGCATCTCTCTTAGGTGGTTGGAATTTTTGCCTTTGTAATCTACCAAAAAATGTATATGTTACATGACATTTGCATAGTATACAGTATGTGCAAAGAGAGAGAGAGAGAGAAAACTGATGATGTCTCCCCAGAAGAAGTAACCTTATCAAGAAACAGAAAATATAGAATAGTGAATTCTACAACAAGGAATAATAATGAAAACACAAAGAGGAAAATGAATATATTCTACTAAAACTGAGCATGTAAAGAAATAATTAACAAAATACAACCAAACTATTACTTTTTACTCACTTGAATAATTGTGTATATATGGATAAACATGAATGTTAAGGAATTATTTTACTAAAGATGAAAATATTTGAATTGTATTTATAAATTTCCTGAATATATAGATGCAAGGAGTGGATTTATAGCTTTAAATTAGTAAATGATGAGAAAAGGGGGCTTCTGACAAATGCACAAAGTTATTCTTGCATTTGACATGGGTTTCTTTACTGATTAGGGCTAGTTTCTTTTCTCTAGTCTCTGTGACACAACAGTTCAGGCTGATGTTGATAAGATAAGATCAGATCACTTTATTGGCATATACAATGTCTTGCATTAGGAATTTGTCTTTTCACATACCCCAGCCTCCTCTCCATGAGACACACAGACAGGGAGAGAAGCTTGGGGTCAGAGCGCAGGGTCAGCCATTTATACAGCACCCCTGGAGCAGCTGGGGTTAAGGGCCTTGCTCAGGGGCCCAACGGAGTAGGATTCCTCTGCGGGATTTAAACCAACAACCTTCCAGCCACAGGCCCAGATCCTTAGCCACAGTGCCACAGCTCCACCCAAAGCTGTGGGCAAACAGCAAGTGTGACCACTTCTTATTCGTCTTCTTGGTTGGGCCTACATCACTGATGCACAAGCGGAGAAACACTCTGCTTCAGTAGCTGTACAGTGCTTCAGGAGCAGTACTGCACGTCTTACTAGTACTTGATGCTGAGAAAATGTGTAAACTGACAATAAAAAAGAAGGCAGAAGCTCTTGCAGCTATCACATTCCTTGCACTCTAGGCGAAATGAATCATTGTAAAACATATTGAATGGGCAACTTGGAAATAATCATATTCAATATTTTTTATAAAACGAGCTATGAGATGGAGCAACTAGGAGTTTCAAAATCTGTAGCACAAGAAGTACATGCTCATCCGCAGCCTTGAAGAAATGTACTTTTAGAATGGAGATAAGAGGACAAAGCCAGACATTGTGAAGGTGGTAAACTAAATTACACTGAGAGACAGGTACAAATGAGTCAGTTCCAGTAAGACAATCGATCTTCATTCATATGGCAATCTTTTCAGTGCCCTACATTTTTTCTTGCCGGAATATTATGAACCCAAACGTATCTCTATGGACAAAACAGAGATGGGCAAATCACTGACATTAGTCACGATATCATGTTCAGGACACCAGTGTACAGACCACCATAACAGACTATTAAACACATATATCTTGTAGGTCTGTTTCATAACTCCATCCTTCAAACTGTTCTCTTCAGCAGGACGTCAGTGACATCTAATCAATCAAAAGAGGGGGACCTAAAAGTCAAGGAAAATGGACTCACTTGTTCGTGGTCACTTTGTATTCTAAGCAGCGTATATCACAGAATGCATATAACGGTGCTTGATCAGTACAGCTACAATATTAACGACTATAATTCATAATTATTGGCTGTTGGCTGTTGTTCTCTCATTAGGTAAAGGTGCCAGCAGAGGCAGAGGACCACCACGGAGTTAAAAATAAAGACGTTATTAGGGGATCAGCACCAAACCATTACAAGCAAGGGATCAAACCCTTCTCTCAGATAGTCTCCTCGGCAGCGTCTGTGCTGTGGGCGCTCAGGACTGACTGACTGACTGACCTTGCGGGGAGAGCACGGAATGTGTCTGCATTCTCATGCTGGCCATTCAGCCAGTCACTCTCCTGAGAGCCCCTCGCTCCAGCACAGCTGCCTGCCTGCTATCAATCAGGGCGTGGCAGGACCCCGCCTGCCACAGCCATTCACTCTCGGGAAAGGGAATAAGAGCTCCATTTACTGGTGTTTGAAGATAATTTCCCTGTGTATCTGGAGGTAGATTGTTTGTCTGCGTGTGTTTAATAGTAAACGTTTGCAATAAACATTGTGAAATAGAAACGTGTATGTCCTTTGGTAGCTCCATCTGAGCTTTTGTTGCTGAAGAATCCATTAATAATTGGATTTATGATACTCAGGTACTATATCCTGTCGTTGTCTTTGATAAATCATACAGCTGCGTATATTATAATTTCACCAACTTCCTGCATGTACTGGTATGATAAGTTCGGCCACTGAGGATTACTATAGCAAGATTGATTGAGGATGACTCGTCCTAAATCTTTTTTCTAAAAGAAAAAAAAAACATTTACCTAATCAGTTTGAAGCAGCTTTAGATAGTGGTCCGTCATGCTGTTCAATGTATATAATTCACATGAAGAATAAAAACTTAACAACATTCACTAGTTTGCCATGTTTTATATCCTAAAATCACATACTGCTAACTAAGACAATGGTTTTACCTGACGCATTTTTTCTTTGTTTTAACAGCTACAATAACTAAGAACAAATCCTCACTTATAGTGATGACCTGGAGAATCATGTACTGCAGCGGTCTGAGTGAATCTATAGGTTCAAGAACACAACATTAGCATCCCATCCAAGTACTTAGCCCAGCTCCCCAGTCCATTATCTCTACCAGTACTACCGGCTGCTGCTAAATTCCTAATTCAGCTCTCCACCAAACAGCAGCATCACCCTGTTCAATGTTAGATAAGGTCAGCTGTGTTTCATTTTAATCTTGTGTTGTGCATTCTCTTTATTGCGTATATTGTTTGGCATCTAGTTCACTACACAACTGGGAGGAGATTAAGCTTTCTGACCAGGGAGCAGGAGGAAAGGCTTCTGATTCCAAAGAAATGGTTGTGAGCCTCCTATACGTTTGCTCCACCCCCTTCACGGGAGATTATGTGATCGTCTTTAACCTTTCCACGCGCCTGGTGTAGCGGACTGAGTGTTTATTTACACTGGCCATTCGAAAGACTTGTCTCCTTGAAAGGAAGTCACGGACGGAAACTGTTCCACGACATTTTCGACTCCACAGCAGAAGCATGCTATGAGAGAATACCGAATACACTGAACAACTTTCATAAGGCGTCACATGTTTTTGACTGTTCTGAATCTGTGCCAACATTCTAATGTAATTGCTTGAAACCATAAAACAGCAGCACATCCTTCATTTGTTATTGCTGGATATCATCTCAAAGTGCAGGGGACAGTTTTCAGAAATTGGTGCAGTGTGTTGAAGGAAAACCAGACCATGCGGCACTGTCTATGTGAAAGGGGAAATAACAGATGTCTTACCACAGCAAAGAGATCACCGGTTCTGTCTGTCTGCTGTTAATTCTCCTAGACTTTCAGAGCTTTGTTTATCATTCCTCTAGTTTCAAGTCGGGGATCATGTGATTACCCTGATATAAAGGCACAACATTGTATCAAGTGTCAAAAACCAGAGGATAGTTGTACTAGTGTAGAAGCATCGCTTGTTTCATAAGCAAAAATCCCAACTCATTACAGAAAAAAAAGTATCATTTTTGTAGGTAAAAAACGAAGACATTTGGGCTTCATGGACAATGTCAACTGGTGTTAGACAAGGGGATAACATGAACATAAAAGCAGTTTTAAATTAATTTGGCAAGAGAACTAGGCAATTCTAGAGAAAAATCCCGACATTAAGACATTAATCCTAATGAATGGGGTTTGTACTGTAGCTTTCAGGGCACATTAGTCGGGAGACAGCCAGTCTGACATACATGGAAAAGGCATACCGTCTGTCTCGAATGGCAGCTGTTCCTATCATTTTACCCTCTCTCGCCAAGACACGGTAAAAAAACCCTCCAGCACGGACCTTTCGTTTTTAAAGGGAAGGATTGAAAAGTCACATTTTAAACACATTAAAATAACGTAACTCAAAGGAGCTATTTCAGTGCTGCGCTGTGGGATGTGCACCTGCTTCAACTAATCAAAAACAAGCTACTAAAATAGTTGCAGTGGAGAGAAGTTAAAGATGGCAGCTTCGCCAGTGACCACAGAACAAAAACCAGCCAAACATAGACGAGTGAGTGTCTCTTTGGAAGAATAACAGGAACTTATTTTGGAACAAATGTAGATGTCAGCCTAAAACTGTCAAATACGGCTCACATGAAAAAGGAACAGTAATTAAAAAAACAGCAAGTAGTAAATGACAGAAACTACAAAGTTGAACGAATATTTACTTCTGCACTTTATGAAGTCATTTTTACAGATCAAAACCATAAAGAACGCAAGAAGATTTTACCATTACAACCTGTGAACAGTGTACTGTGCAGAGAGTGCGGGCTCATTTCTGAAACTACATTTTATGATGCCAGCAGTCTCATTTTGACAAATAAATGTAGATGTTTTGACAGACAATGAAGGTAAAGTTTGCGGAATTTCTTTCGAATTCGGTAATGCAGATGAAAAACACATCTGAACAGATGAACAACCGGGTAAATAACACAGGAATGAATCAGTGTTCTTCTGTTTCATTCAACACACCACTGATTACACCACTGGTGGAGACAGGGATGAGTAAGCAGAGTGGCGTCAGCGGGCTGGAGGCCACTTCCCTGGTCAGATCAATAAAATCACAAGAACAACAAACCGTACGGACAAAGACACTCATTTGCAGAATGAAAGAGGCAAGGAGGATGAACATTACTTACAAAAGCGTATCCAGTTGTGACACATACCCTACAATTCAACAGAAACGCAAGAAAAGGAAAAACAACCGGCTTTCCCCTCCTAGTGCTGTTGTGGCTGCTGCTTGCTAGTGGTCACCCCTGCACAACCTCGCAAAGCACATCCCAGTGCCTGCTCAGTTACGAGTCGTGCACTCAGTCTTATTACGGGCTTTCAAACTGCCGCTGCTCTCTCTAATCCATTCCTATTCCACCCTCCAGTGACTCATGGACAGTGCTGCCAAGTGGGACAGCTCCCATCACACCTCAGCGCCGGCACAGACGGATCTGGGACAGCAGCCCATGACCCTGAGAGAGCAATTGCCTGCAAGTCATTTAACTCCTCTCTTCCAGTGCGGAAGGAAGAGAGAGCCAGTGAAGCCAACAATTACCTAAAATGATCTAAAAAAAGGAAAAGAGCTACTTTCTTCTGGTTTCTTTTCTGTTCCAGAACTGTCATGACTTACAAGTATTTTTAATGACAATGATGAAAATTTATTAATGTAGTAAAGTCACATTTTTCAGCTTACTGCTTCAGAACAGATGTTTGGAGGTTCGTGTGTTTCTGTTGCAGTCTGCCCTAGCCATAAGAAATTTTATCTCTCGGGCTACACTCTGACTCAGGATACAGAAAATTGTCATGGTTGGATTTCCAAAACAACATGGAAAACAATGTCATAAGAAGAGGCAAAGCATAGTCTCCACAACCGCACCTCTCTCTGCATTTTCTGTCCAACCGGTTTGAACAACTCGGCAAGATTTGTGACAGTGCTGAAAAAGACAGTAATGTGTATATTCGTAGAACCGCAATGGACAAACTCCATCTGTGGCACTAAATGGAAAGCTTAACGCACTGATGAATGAGGGCACTCAAAGGGCTCCAAGAGATTGATGACCTGACAGAACCAACATTCAGGGAAGGTGAGCACCCTGGATTGTCAGACACCCATCATGGGGAAATGGCATGAGAGTAGCAGGTTGCAGGTGGTGAAAGGAAATAGATTTTGCCAATCCATCCAGACAATATCACCCAGCATCACATTGCCAAAAAATGTGGGAGCCAGAGACCAAAATCTCTCCATCACTAAGAATCCAAGTGCTAAGGAAATGGAATATTTAGGTTTTCAGAAGGCTTTTGACATAAGTTACGCTAAAAGATTAATTCTCAAATTGTAGAGAAAAGGGAGTGTTTGAATTGAGAGTTGGTTTCTACATAAAAAACAGAGGGTACAGATAAGGGGTGAATACTTGGACTGGGGTGATGTAATTAGTGGAGATCAGTGGTGTACCACAGGGATCTGTATTGGGACCCCTTCTCTTTTTAAATATATCAATGATCTAGACTCTTGAATAGTTAGCAAACTAATCAGGTTGGCAATGATAACAAATAAGGAGGATCATAAAACACTGTACAAGCAGCAAATGTTATTCAAAAAGATTTACATAATATTCCCAACTGGGCAAACACCTGGCAAATGATGTTTAGTGCAGACAAGTATGGGGTATTGCATGCAAGTAGAAAGAACGTACACTATAAACTCAATATGGGAAACACGGACCTGGAAGAGGCTACTTGTAAAAAGACTTAGGTGTTTATGGCATGGGAAAGTTTCTATCAAGCTTTGGGAACTGTCTTGATGCACTCTAGGATTTTGTTTTTGAGAAAGGTCAAAACTTCCACCAACTGCCCAATGCAAAATGGGTTGCACAATTAATATTTCTAACCAACATCATATGACCGCCTATGAACAAATTCCACCTCTGTCTGCAGGGCACAGATCAAACGGTTATGGGTCTTTTTGAAATGTGGAAGGCATTTCTTGGGGCAGTGACACCTCAACTTTCTGCTATTTCCAACATATTACAGAATTTTCAAAACATTGCTGAGTTTGGAGTTGTTGCTGACTTTGGGGTGTACATGCACAACTGGCATCAGAAATGCTGGGATATATAGTTATGTAGTTACTGACCTGGAATCTGTCCAGAGAAGAGCCACCTGTTGTGGCTGCAGCTGGTCTAAATCAACCCCTCATTATCCAATTTCCCTTACACACCCCTTCCTTCACTATTTAAACCCTCAGTTCACCCAGTAACATCGCTCGGTATTTAGATCTCTTCCGCTTCCTGAGCTCACCTCACCCTTTCCTCCTCAGTACCTTCTTCTACCTCGTCTGGACATCCTCAATGCCGTCCTTGACGGCGACTCTTTGGTTTTGGTTTTGGATTTCTTGCTCTTGCCTCATCCCAGTCGGACTTGTTTGCCTCTCCTCTTGCCTACCACTCTACCTCGTCGCCTGCCTTGGATACGTCAGCTACCGGACCTCGCCTGGAGACCCGCACAGGGTTCGTCAATTACATCGTTCTCACACCACCAGGTACATTCAGGTGCTGAAGGGAGTGTCCTACACTGACAGGATGAAGGAACAGCACCTGAGTTGAGTTGAGTCTTGAACAGAGAAGAGCACGATGGGACCTGACACGAGTATTCACCATCCTCAAAGGCAATGACAAAGTTAACCCAGCGGATTTCTCCAGACTGAAGAAGCCTGAGCCAGAGGGCACAAACGTGGAAGTGTGTTTAAACCTCAGAACAGGAGGCACTTCTTTATCCAAAGGGTTGTGGGAGTCTGGAACAAGTTAGCCAGCCAATAGTCTGGTTTCTTTCAAGAAACACCTGGGTGACATCCTTGGATCAATCGACCAATCAGGGATTTGGCTACAAATGGTACATTTACATCTGGTCTGTAAATTTAAATTTTTAGAAAGGTAGTGTTTTATCCTCTGTCTCATTTTAAATGTTTTACATTTATTTAATTTTAGTGTAAAGTTCCTTTTATTTTTTATAAAGCACATTAGGATAATTGGTTTTAAGGGTGCTATATAAAATAAAGTTGATCATTTTTATTTAACTTTTTGTATATTGTATAAATAAAATTTGCATGACCAAGAATGTTTGCCATATCCTTCATCACATTTTAAGCAATTTATTATTTGTTGAGAGGTTCAAAAAAGCTCATACCTTGTTAGCACTCAACCTTAGGAGTGTTGCACTCAGTTTTCCTCTGCAGAAGCTAAACAAGCTTTACACCGCCCTCTAGTGGCAGCTAATGCCTGTCCCGTCCTTTTTTCATAAAACACGAGAAAACACCTTCTAAAACATTTAGATTCATTGATATATGAAGACACAGACATTCTGCTAATTATCATTTAATTGAATTATTCTTGATTTCTGGACAGGGCATAGATCAGTGACGCAAACTGCATAATCTGCTGCATTTTATCACGTTTGTCAGTGCTTGATCACTTCCTGGCATCAGCTTAATCACATGGCTCACAAGATGTAAAATACAGCTTGCGTTTGCGAGCTTTAATCAATCTCCTTGGTGTTTCCTGGCTACTGGTGATTGCAATGTATGTAGCCAGAACAAAAACAAGTCAGAAATCACAAATGTCTTGATTTGCTTAACCCTCTATCTGTCTGATTAACCACACAGCAGAAACGCGTTTTGCCTTTTCACAACATCCTACATTCTATATCAAATGTCAGCATCATGAGTATTCTGTAAGGGATAACAGAAAGTTAACACGTTTGACTTGCATTCAGATCATGGATGGTGGCATATCAGGGATTATTCAAAAAGAAAATAAAAAACTCTGCCATTTAAGAGAAATTGACAGCTATACTGTATTATCTGGCTCATTTATTCTTGTTACAAGACAATCGTTATGAAACTGGAGTTCAGACTACTTGTACAAATAAAATGCAATTTTTGAAGGCTTTAAGATTAATATTTGAGTGTCAAATCTGATGGATACTGTACATTAAGAGGTGATTATTGCCATCTATGCTTTTCAAGTGACCAAAAAATAAGATTTCTTCTAGTTTAAAACTTGATATTTTATCCATGTAATTTGAATATAAATTGGAATGCATCTTTTTTTAAAGGGTAAAAGCCCAGAATTAAGATACATGTTTGACCTTAAAAATGCATACATAAAATATCAGCTTCTCAACCGCTTCATATGTAAAATATAATGGTTGGTTTCTGAAAGAAAAGCCAGAATTAAGGCTTTAAGGGTCTGGAACAGGTACCTTTTATTCAGAGAAACAGATGCTACCTCCTGCAAGGAACCAACAGCAATGCAATCACAGAGGAAGAAGGACTCATCAATGTCATCTTTGACTGGATCCTGCACTTATTTACTGATAATTTGTCTTTTCATTCAGGTGCATCTAGTGTGTCAACACAGACATCGGGATTGGTGATTGGTTGTCTTCTATTAGCATATCTGTAAATGTTTTAGAGAATACTGCTGTCAACCACAGTAAAAAACAAAATGACAAACAATGGCTATAGTGAGTGATACTAAAAATAACTCAAGCTAAAAAGAAACAAAAGCTTAATTAAAATGTTTTATTTTATGACAGTGTATACTAAGGGGGTACAAGACAGATTGCATCTACTTTAAAACCTAAATAATTTTGAAATAAACCTAATGCAAATGTACTGAGAGAAAATGGGAATAATGACAGCTCACAAGATATTTTAATTACTCACCTGAATAATTGTCAACGATTCAACAAGGTTTGTACACCAGACTAGTTACAGATGAAATTAAAAACTGAAAGGTCAATGTATTGATGCATTCAATCAATACAGTAACTCCAGGAGCAACTTCAAAGACTTAGAGTTAATGAAGAGTCTTAGGTTTCTGCATCTCCTAATAATGTTTTTTATTAGTGTATGTGAAAAGGAATGTTTATAATTTCCATTAAATAAAAAAAATAAAAACCTCATTTATTCTACAACTCAATATAATCCATTGCAAGATGATTAAAATAAAAGTTACAGTTTTGGGATATAAATCAAATAATCCTTTATTTAGCAAAATATCTTTGAGCCAAAGGAATAAATACATAATCCCCAATCCAATCTAATCTGTTTTAAAACTATTCTTAAACTAAAGCTGGTGAGAAAAATAACAGAACATAATTAATTGTTGGTTGAATATTTGGGAGGATTATAGATAACGGGAAACAGCAAGAAGTAAATGTGATTTTGATGGCTTTAGATCTCAATGTGATTTTAATTGAAGGTCACCTTCTGAAAAGGAGAGGAAAAATGATCTTCACTGCCTAATTACTATCAAGGCTTAATCTCCACAATGAATGCACAGTTGTTTTCCCAGCAGTGTAAGGAAAGTCAGGTAACGAGCATCAGTAAATCTACAGCGTCTGGCATATTAAACTATACAAGTAGTCAAATATTTGAGAGTCTGTAACGACAGCCATAAGATCTGACACATAATACCAGTCAATCAATCAATGAGTGCTACAGCATATATATAGAGAGAGAGGATAAATTATACAGGGTACACTTTAGGTCCTATGGGACGTTACAGAACAGTAAAACGTTTGCAAAGAAAACAAATGATGGGTATTTGACTAATTATTTTCCATAGCTTTTTTATTTTTGTTTTGTGCAAAATAATGCCTGAAGCCTTCCGTCACTGGGTGAAATGCGCTGGAAATGCTGGCTCACAGGCAACTTGTTTTTTAACATACAGTATGTACTAAATATGTGCCCTGAACACTGACTGTAAGTGGACTGAAAGCTCTGTTTAGCCAGTTTGTGTGATCACAATTTCCACAGCACATTCCCTGTGACAGAAAGATTGGTGTGGTCTCAAGCTCCAAAGCAGGCGACACAGTACAGGTTGTTTATGTCATGCTGTCTAATGAATCTTCTCAACCATGTTATTGGAGGCCCAGCAAGGTGAAAAACACTCACAGTAGCGCCTGAAAGTAAAAGGTTCAGTTCTTATATATCGTATTTATTTATTACTATAAATCGGAGCTCATATTTATGCCTTGGTGATATTTCCTAGCAATTAAGCTAAACACCAGGGCTGATGGATGCCTTTGTAAGTTTCACTTCTCAATAATAACACCAGCTGTTTCATTAAACTACAGATGTCCTTAAGGAATATAATATCCCAACGGGATCCGAGGAAGTAAAAAAAATATTTCAAGGACAATTCCAAAATTTCTCCAGGGTCAATTCAAATAATATCATCATATTAGTGTTTTTATTTTGGCCATCTTTTACTTTACACAACTCCAAATCAGAAATAGGGGGAATCTGATCGAGATTTTTATGTGTTACCTTTTACAAACAGATTAAATATCAATTGCAGGAGTTCAGCTAATCTCTAAGTAAGGCAGAGAAGGGGTGTGATTTGAACTTGCTTTCTTTATTGACTAAATCGCCTGGCTGGGCCACTGACTTTTCTGTGAACACAGGAATGATGGAACCCCCATCCTAAAGCAGTGAGGGGACCGAGGAGGCAGGAATGCGGGATCTGGTTTCCTTTGAGCAGGTGGAAGCAGAAGGAAGTCATAGAGAGCAGCACAGGAGGGTCTGTCTCTTGCATGAACGAGCAGCTGAAGGGTAACGCGAGATGAAACGCATGAGCAGGTAATCTAGAATTGTGATGTTTACCTGCAGGGAGGTGGAAGTGGGTGAGATCAGGGCTTGACCTCTTCCCAGTTTGTTGTCCACAACTCCACGGTAATATTCTAACAATATTTGTATTGACAAAACGAATATTAACACTATTTATTAATAAATAAAACTCCGTAAATATTTTAAGTGAACGATTCTAACCATGTCAGGACTTTTACAATTAGAGGTCAGCTTTAGAATTTGGATGCACATTTTGTTTTAATATATCTGGGCAAGACAAAAAAAAGTGTTCATTCTTTATCTGCACTGGAGGTCAGATTGAGTTCTCTTCCTACATGGTCACAATAATTCCAAAAGCGCTAAGATTTTTTCAATACAAAGGCCATCATAAAATATTAAGAATAATAGGACACAATTCCACAAGATTCTTCCTAGCACTCTTAGGATCCACACCATATGTCTTCTTTCAGTAGCTCCAGGCAGTGAGGAAGATGGGAAATAAAAGCACCTGCTTCAGAATGTACATCACATCTTAATTCAGCTATGCATATTTCAACGCAGACCTTAGAGCGACTGAATGCTGTTCCCTTCAGAGAAATCTACTTCCACACAGCAAGGACTAAATATATTATGTGATTTGGGAGTTGCACCGTCCAGGGAAATACTGTAAGCTTCCAATTCTCTGACTCATGCTGAATGCATTTAATTTTAATTGCTTACCTAAGTATAATGGATTTAAGTGACACCTAACAAACAATAACTCACAAACAAACAATAATTCAGAAGAGAAGGATCAGTCTTCTTTGATGGCACAAGCTGCACATTGCTTTCCAAATACGGTGTTATGGTTCTTCTTGTTAATATTATTGTTTCACTTTTTGTTGTTAAACAGCACCGTAAATGAACAATCATAATCATACTTCCAAAGCTTTTTTTTACAAAGGTGTAATAAAAATAGACGCTGGCTCAATAAATATGACCGTGAATGAGATGGAAAGCAAACTACGAAGCTGCTGGTGTAGACAACAGGCTGGGAACAGTTTTGGAACTGCACTGGGAAACAGATTCCTAATTGTAAAAAGTTTCTTGCATGAAAACCACGTGTACTGCAGGATGCTGTGTTGGTCCTCTACATTGCAGAGTTCATTCAAATCTCAGAGAGAATGGGCTTTCAATGATTTTTTTGTCAAGTCTGTCTCAAGAATGTGAAATCAAAATCAAATTCAAAGGTTCTTCTGGTGCATTGTATCTTATGCTCTAAATAATTAACTAAAAACATTCTAAGGGCTGGGGGAAAAAAAACAATATTTGTTTGGTTTATTTGGTTCCTTCAAGTAGACTAGTCAAGAAACTGACGACTCAGATGGAACCAAACTGAAAAAGATTTTGTGACGCTCCAGAAAGTAATATTGACATTTATACATTAGTGCATATACAATGCACAAACAGGTTCTATTACAAGCAACACCTTTTCATTACAGAGAACATATTTCTGGACTGTGGTACCTTCCATTTGGTTGAACTTTTAGTCATCTGACTCCAAATTCTTAAGCTCTTCATGATCTTAAGAATTTGGTGCTAATTACATGTAAATGTCAGCAACTACTAAAATCTGTTCTTTGAGCCCAGCTGACCAGCAGTGGAGAAGGAAGGGGACAGTGGGAGGCTTATTTTTTAAAGGAGTGTATTTCTCCATAGGGAAATAGATGCAATTAAAAACAAGAATAAATTAATTGGAACTAAAAAACGGCATTACTGCCAAAAACAAGGCAGTATTCTACAATCATCCCCACTGGGCTGGGTTTTATTGCTTAAATAATGTTCTGTTAGACTCCACATGCTCTCCTCTGACATCCATCGAGGTTATATCACCTGCATGTCACTACACCCTGGGATAAATGAACAGAAACCTGGCTTGGCAGCCAATGACAATAAAAGACCTGCTTTCCAATGAAACAAAACAGCAACTGGCTTGGATTAAGGGGGGGCATTATACCTTGCACTTTTGCCTGCTTGATGGAATTGGAATTCTAACACATAGCCTTAAATCTGCACAAAAAGGAACTTGTTATCTGAAGATAATATAATACTAAAATATTGCAAATGCATAACAGTTTTTCCTTCAAACTAAGTTTAATCAGCATCTAAACTCAGCACATTGACTGAAGAGCTTACGAGTTTAAACTTAAGAGTTTTGTGGACAACACAACTCTTAACATCACCCACGAAACAAAACAAATGAAGGATTTCTCTCGAATGTATTGGGATGCCGTCACAGACGCATCAGATCTTATAGCTCCAACCCTGCTTTCTCCCACCAGCTCATAAAGCCACTTACGGGTTATAATCCAAATTACAAGCTACTAAGCAGGTTAATTTCTGAACGGAAAAAAAAATGCTGAGGTGTGTTATTAAGTACATTACATAAACAGTGTAATTTGCATACATTTACAAGGGAGAAGAGTCTTGCAAATAGCAACACGATGTATCTTGTGCTGTCTCCCTGGTCACAGAGAGACTTTCATGTAAAATCAGTGTTTGGCTCTCTGGGTGCTCAGCGGCTCATACTACAGCTGGAAAAATATCAGCCCATATGGCCACTTTTCTTTTATGTGATAGAGGTGAAAGTGTAGGGTTTAGTGCTTCTACCGCCAAAAATACATGTAGCTGGTGGTACAGTAAGTGAAACATTTACTGGAGTGAACTGGGCCATTAGGGGGCAGCGATTGTTTTTTTAAGCTAAAGTATTTTTTAAAAAATATAGAATAAAACAGACCAGCTCGCTGTACAAGTCGAGGGAGTGACGAATTTATGAACAGGCAGTGGAAGAATCTGTAATTAGAATGTGCTGTGGAAGAGCAGAGAGCGAGACAGAATTTCTTAGAAATGATGGATGTGTCCCTGACATGCTGTGAAGATGGAGGGAACAAAGGAAGTACAGAAGTGCAGGAGTACAGGACAGATCTTTCCAGGAGGGCTGGGGGTCTTCACACACAGTAAATGGATGGAATATGACAGTGTGAAAGATTGCACGGTTAGGGTAAAAATGAATGACACGAGCGAAGAATAGCTTTTCGTCACGGAACGAAGCTTTAAGAAACGGTCTCAAGCTATGAAACATCATTCTTATCACACGACTGCTGCTCAGAGCATATTTGCAACCAAATGAGGAGAGGACACACGTAACACACAGCGTGCCAGATTTTCTTTGCTGAACACGAAAAAGCCACTGCAGCTTTTAACCACAGCAGTATTTTACGCAAAACAACTCTGATACGCACAGATTACAACGTCACAAAGCCATGTTCCTGGACTCAGCTTGGAGGAAAAGAATCTCATTCTCCAGCACGCACTGCACTATGGCTTCCATATGTTCTAAAACTTGAAAAAATTAAAGCCTGTGGAATGTACTACTTGCACAAAGGAAAACATTTAAGTGTTTCTATTCCTGTTTAAAAAATCTTTTTTTTACACAACACAACAAGCTTTTGTGCTGTTCAAAAATGGCTTGAACATCAGGTTTACTATACTGTGTATGTTTCTTTCTACACTGCTGAATTAGGCCATGTTTTTAACAATTGAATCTTTTACTCATATATTTTTTTACCATTTTTACTTTTTTCTTTTATTTGGTACACTGCCTGCACTGTCTTGTCTGAAACAATACATTACTATATACGTTGAACCTCAGGGAAGGTAATTCAGCCGGGTAACAGTATTATGATTGATTTATTACTTTTTTATCGAGTTATTGATTTTATTTTTCTATACAGTAGTGGCAAGGAAACATGTCCCTTGTATCCATTTGAATTTTCTCTCTTCTGGCTGGCAAAGTTTTGAATTACATTGTCACCCCTTTATAGTTAATGTGTGAAACTAAAAGTGTGAAATCTATTATACACAGGCTTCTTTGAACTATATTTTGTATTCCACAGAAATCTCAGTAAAAAGTGATATGGTTACAGGCTATACCTTCCTAAAACCTACTTGGTCATTGAAGGAAAGGAGGGCCAAATTACTTCTCAGAGAAATGTGAACAGGCCACCTTTATAATCAGTAACACAAATTACCTTTAGATTAAAATGTAAAACATCTATGAATGTACAACATTAAATAATTGGCCATGAAGCTAAATCTCCTAAGGAGTCAACTGGATAGAAAAAGCGTTAAGTGAATATCTTCTATTTATTTTGAATTCACATCATAAAGAACTGCTTAGAACTGAAATGACTGCACTTAAATTATTCATGGGTTCTGCAAATATTACTAATATGTGTACCTTTTATCCATATATAAATGAACCATGGCAGGAATGGGATCTGAGCGCTGCATTTCTGTCAAAATCATGAACACTTATTTAATAAATACATATACAGTAAGTGGAACAGACTGGCAATTGCGTTTTTTTTTTGCCAAGTCCCATTATTTTCCAATTGAACACTCCGACTACTGTTACTACTACTACCATGCTATTACTAACAATCATTTGTGCTGAAATGCTTCACCCGGGATCGCAAAGTACTGCAGAGGGTGGTGAAGTCAGCGCAGCTCATTACCGGCTGTGAGCTACCAAACATCCAGGAGATCTACTCAGCTAGATGTCTGAAGAAGGCCAGGTCCATTCTCAAGGACCCCAGTCATCCCAGTCACAAACTGTTTTCTCTCCTACCGTCCGGTAAACGGTACCAAAGCATTCGGTCCAAGTCGAACAGACTACGGAACAGCTTCTACCTCCAGGCAATAAGACTGCTAAATAGCCAACCTGCAGCTCCTTTAGCAAATCACCTGTAATGGCTACATGGACACACAGTCTTCACTGTATTCAGCATAACCGCACTACTTGTATATATTGCACACACCATGGACACATAGCAGCTCTACTCATATTGAGTTTTATTCCGTTTCTATTCCATCTATTAATATGTAACCTTATTTTCATAACCTCAATTTTGTGATTTTTGTGTTTTTGTGATTTTTGTGATTCTTGTGAGCTCGCGGAAGAGACATTTAATTGCCAGCAACTACTGCTGCACGCTGTATTGTTGTGCATTTGATAAATAAACTTTGATTTGATTTGATTTTTGATTTTTCCTCTTTCCTTGACTCTAGCTTGTCTCTTTTATCTCAATGCTTTTAGCCTCTCTTCGCCGTCCTCCCCGCCTCAGCCCAGACGCCGGTGCGTGCCGCGGGTGACTCACCGGTGCTGCTCTGAATGGTCCGGACGGTGGTGGTGGTGCGCGGGGGCGACGCGGAGCGCAGGGAGACGCACTCGTCATCCTGAGAGCAGCCCTTCTCGATGGCCCTCACGTAGCTGTGGCTCCGCATCCGGAAGCAGCCGGGCATGGGCAGGTCCAGGGCGTCCACTGCCTGGGACTCCATCTCGCTGAACACGGACTCGCACACCGACTCAAACTGGCCGTTCACCTCCACCTCACTCACCTGGGGACACAGAGGCACAGCTGGCACATGGAGGACAGCTGGTAGCGTGACTGCTCGGCGCTGCATCGGAATGTACTGCTGCCTACAGTAGGTCCGGCGCCTGGCACGGATCTACTTTGTCATTTCTTCTGATGCTATGAGTTAGATCTCCTGAGACCCCACACAGTTATTTAATCAACTAACACCAGGGCTGTAAATGACCTAAAAGCCCTTTCCTTGTAAGGCTCTCTCCAGTCACTGAAAAAAAAAAGCTGCAGACATAAGGCAGATTTATAAAAACCAGATGAATAAATGCAACTGAGCCGGGAATGTGTTGTACAGGTACATTGCGACAGTATTTATCTTATTTCTGACACCGCCAAACTAAGTCTCCACTCATCCTTCCATTTTGACTGCTTACTCCAATACAGGAGTTGAGCCTAATCCAGCTCAATAGATCCAAGGAAGAATAAACTCTGAACAGGACGCCTGTCCTTTGAAAGCGCATACACAAAAACATATACAGGAGACGAACGTGGACAGTTATGCCAGTTAACTTAGACACCATGTCTTTGAACTGTTTGAGAAACCCATAGTTTCTCAAAGAAAACACCAGGGCCAATTGTCCCAGGAGCCAATTAATTAGGACCCTAGGACCCTACCAGTGTGTCTTTGGACTGTGGGAGGAAACTGGAGCACCGAGAGGAAACCCACGTGAACACAGTGAGAACACACAAACTCCACACATATAGTACCCCAGGAACTGAACCCAGGGCACCAGCGCTGTGAAGCTGCAGTGCTACACACAGTGCACCACCCTGCCCCCTCTTTTAATGAATCCACATTTCTACATGTAAGAGATGAAATTCTACATTCCCTTTACTAACCTCACTCTCCTTGTGGTTTATGTTGATTAAAGGTATTGGGATATTTAAAGAAAGGCTTCTCACACAAAACAGAAGGTTAGTTAACTGCAACAAAAACATGAAAATGAAGTCCTTTCCTGTAATAGAGTTGTCTTTGTTTCCTTATTTTGACCAAGGACTTATTTCACGGTGTAAATCACTCTGACAACTGCATTGTGACATCACAATCCTGAGAACAGAGCTAACCCCTTTGTTAGGAGGAGTGACCTTAAATATGAAATAAAATACAGCAGCAAATTGTTCACAAAGTCATAGACTTGTATTCATGTTTAATTTCTATCATTATTTAGAACACCATGACAAATAATCTCTAGTAGTTACATTTTTGCATGAAGAGAGACTGTTTTGCATAATAATATGGGAAGCATACTGCAGTAAGAATTATTTTCTGACATCATACTTGCTCAGTAATGAAAAGGCCTGTACGTAAACAGGTTTTATTATATTAACAAACATTACCATGTAACTAAAAATAATTAACATTTTTCTTTAAATTCCAGAATTTTAGAAAGGTTTAGGGATATGAGAACTAAATAATATTTTTTGTCTCTTAGTTCAATACAAACAGAACATTAAGGGAGTGTACTACACTGACTGGCTAAAGCACCTGAACCTTTAAATGTTGAACAAAGAAAACACCACAAAGGGACTTGATACGAGTATTCAGAATTTTCAGATGAACTGACAAAGTAAAGCCAGTGGACTTCTTCAGAATGAACAGTGAACCACAAACTACAGGACACAAGTGGAATCTTTCTAGAAGTATATTTAAAACAAAAAACAGAACACAGTTCTCTCATTAAAGGTTTGAAGGGGGATCGATCAAGCTGCCCTGGCTTCATTTGGGAAATGGCTGGATGAGCTATGTACCAAGAGGGTTGTATGGGCTCAAGGGCTACTCTCATTTGTAACTGCTCTAATGTTCTTGCTTCATTTGAATTTCTTTCAAAGGTATCACGTTTATAAAACTGGCCCATAAAAGTATCTCCTCCATTTTTTTTTTGCAGCACTATTTTCGTGCTGCCTGTTTGGATGAATTTATATTGCCTGACTGGGATATTTCTCCAGAGCACGCCGACCTGCTCCACAGACAGCAGTGCAGTGGGAGTGGAGCTTGCCTTTTCTTTCCTGCTAATTAGTGCTGTGAACTTCACTCCTCTCGCCGAGCCCGAGAAGAATAGCTGGAAACAGTCAACTTAATTAGCGCTTGATTTTATTTTTTTGCTGCAAAGAAGCCTCGAAGGTATAACAGGTGCTTAGAGAAGATCTCTTCAAGCCTAATGCACCAACCTGACTGATGGTGCTCATGGCTCTCATGTAGCTCTCATTTCGTGATCGGAATTTAGGAGAAGCCAGCAGGCCTGCAGGGTCCAGGCTGTCCAGGCTCCTGTTGATCGAGACTTCACTCACCGCCCTCAGGTAGCTGTGACTTCGGATCTGGAGTTTGGGCGAATGCTCAGTCGAAATCCTAGAGAGAGATGGAGAGACTTTATTGTTCAGACAGGCCTTTCAGAGACGAACAGCGCACCCGCCAGTGGGCTCCTGCCAGGCCGAAGAAAAAAGGACAAAATAATCTGTTAAAAAGCAAGGCCACCTGCAGTTTTATGTGTATTTTCCAGCATTCGAAATGGAACAATGGAACTGGAGAATTTCTTGTCTCAAAGAGTCACGTTTCAAAATAAATTCATTCAAATACCAAGAGAACCTATTTCAATACGGAAATAAACAATACATTGAGTATATTGTACTGTTATTTAAATATACCACAGATGGCTGGGTTTACATGCAGTTTGGAAACTTCACATTCTCTCACTGTGGTCATGACCATAACTGCTCGGAGGAATGGCATCAGTGCAGCTCAGCCCACATCACCAGCACGTGGTCATTGCTGTGCCCTTCTGGCTTGACTGGCACACTGTGCCCCGACTGAGGCGAATTCTGCAAAATGAGTATCCAGCCAGGTCATTTCAACACAGGTTCCAAGGAGGTAATGTCACCTTCAGTAACAGGCTCAACGCCAATGAGTCCTGTTTCATGTTCACGCCAAGGACTGACCATATCATTCACAAGTCTACAGCAATTAACATCTTTTTGCACTTCTTTCCAACAATAAAGACCATGCCAGGAAAACATGTGTTTAATACTCATGCTGCCCAGCTGCACAGGTTTAAAGGGAAAAAAAAAAATCAACCCTTCATTAAGTGTATATTTGTGGTTTTGAAAAATGGCAAAGATTTGGGATCAAGCACATTTTTTTTCACAAGCACAGATTTATCACAGCAACAGAAGTCAATTCTGTTTTTGTGCAGTGCTGTATTGATGCATTACCCTGACATTGCCCCATAATCGCCTGTCATATCGCCTGCCATGTGAAATATACTGATCTAAGAAGAACAGGCCCTATTGATTGTTTTTACTTTTATTAAGGTATGTATCAATACTGATGAATGAAGCATGTATTAAACTCAGATCAACAACAGTTAGAGAGGAACAGAACTCAAAAAGACTGATGACAAAGTATAAAACACAAATTATTCATCACCTTTGAAATAAACCTAAAAGGCGAAATACTATACTAATACCCCCTGTTTTGTCTGTGGTTATTTAAGCCTGGCGCTCCCGCTATTCCTGGCTCAGCAGTGGGAGATGGACGCCCGGAAGCCCGTCTACCAGCAGGTCCAGGAGAGACCCAACGGCACAGGCTTCCTCACGGTGTCCTGACCATCTGAGTCCGGGGCTCGGAGCGCCTGGCCTCGTTACCCTGGTTTTTATTCCCTGTTCCTGTTCCGGATCCCATTCCGGTTTTTAACCTTGTTTGTCTCATCTTGGATGGATCCCCCGGTCCCTGGACTCTGGACTGCGTCCCGGATTCCCCCCTTGGACTGTCTGAATTTGTTTGCCTGCACCACGCCCCCCGAGCACCAGATCACCGCCGCCATGCCCCCCCTGTCTATCCACCCGTCCTGATCCTCTATGTCTTTTCCCTTTTCCACTTACTCCCAGATTATACCGTCTGCATATGGTCCTGAACTACGCTTACAGTTTGCCTACTTGGCCACGTAGAGCAGCGTTATAAGTTTGAATCAGTTACCCCCTCCTGAATTTTGCAGTCAGTTTCTGTGCTTCTGTCTTTCTTTAAATTTCTCTGTGAATCCAGAATTAGGCAACTCTGAACATTTCCCTCTGGAGATTATTCAAGCATAATTAAATAACTTAAATAACAAAACAAGCAGTTTTATTAAAATTCAGAATAATACAGTATCTCACTCACCGGCAGCGTGTTAACCTTCATTTCCGGTATCAGAATTATTCCAGTATTCAAAAGTGAAGATAAAAAATTCCTATTTAGACAGAAATTGCTAAAAGCATCTGATCATGAACACTAACTTATATTGTTTCACTGCTTAACAAGTGCACCCGAGAAAAGGAGCAATATGATTGGACCTTTAACTCTCTTAAAGGGGTCTTGTTGTAGGATTCCACTCTGTCATATGGAGTTTGAGCCCTCTAAAGTTAATTCAAAGTAATTCAAAACCTATAAAAAAATCAGCAGAGTATAGGTTAAACTAAGTACATGCTTATTTTGTATTTGACAGTATTTAATTTGCATTTCTACTCACACTTATTTCACTTATTCTCTGAGATGCAGGCATATCACATGTTTTCTGGCTACATGTGGAGGGGTTTCCCCTCAGTGGCAATAGCTATGGCTTTATAGAGAGTAAAGATGGATATCCAGGTCTCACCCAGGGAGCTATGTCAGGTGTTGAAGTGTTACTTTCTACTGAAATAAAGCTTGGACAATCTGGTCAGATCACTGATAGAGATGTACAACACTAGAAATGCCACTTTACTTTAAGCTGTATATTTCTTCTCTCGAGAAAGTTTGTTTCTTCACATTATCAGAATTGAGTTCTAAATAATTACACGGCACTACTTCAAAAGATTTACTGTTTTATTTGTACTATGATGGTGATGTGCTGGGCCCGTTCATCCTGAAAACTACATCATAATTCTGGGTAAGAATGGCTCTGTCTTCTTCCGATTTGTTTTTTTCTAACTCTTTCCTAATAATAACATATACTAGTAATACTACCATTGTATCAATAGAGCACAAGCTCATTTTTTGGATATGATCAAAATCAAAATCTGTTGAAATCCTCAAATTGATAACACATTCATATTATAATGTAAAACGCTGCTGCTTGCAGATGCATATTAAATTACTGGAATAAATTCTCACACATTATCATTATTGTAGACAATGTGATACAGCAATGACAGCTTTAGGAGCAAAAGCCTTGTCACAGGGAATTTGATGATCAAGACAACTATATAATGCATTGAAAATAAGCTGTTGCAGAACAAATTAATAAAAAAAGTGTGATCCTTGTCAGGAAGATCATTAAAATCTGCAATGTTGTTATTGTTATTAATAATTTATTTGTAAAACTGACTTCACTTCAGAACAACTTGTGGTGGTTTACAAGAGTATGGAAAAAAAACGGTGCAGTTGCACTGATTCTGGTGTAGCTATATTATGAAATTCTCCACTGTTTAATTAAATGTTCAGTAAAACATAAATAAATACAATAAAACTAATTGTAAACTTTTATTTAGTAAAATTACAGACAATCTAGAGGTAGGTCCTTTTACATAAAGAGAGCCTAGATAATAATGTATATTTACAGCAATAATGTATCTGTAACATTAGATACAAAAATAAATTGTATAATATTTTGGGAATATGACATTCCTAAAGGTTGCTATTTAAAACAGAAATTATTTTTCATTCATAATGAGTACTGCAGAAAAATCAAGATATTCTAACCACACATATTAAATTACTGTTGTTTCATTTCAACTCTTATTTACTAATATGCCATTTTGAATATTTAGCCAATGATTGTAATTAAAAACAGACAATTGCTAAATTGACAAAATTCTAGAATCATGGCAAAACTGGGGGACTTCTTACACAGGATACTTTCCAAACAGCACGATACATCACAAATCATCTGCATGTGTAAAGAACTGGAAGGAATTACTACTATGTATTCATAATTCAGATATGTTGTTGCTTCCTCTGATTAAGCAGAATATAGGAAACATCAAACTTCTTATCAGTTCACAGTGGCTGTAATGTGATGGATAGCATTCATCTTAACACATTAACTCACCCATGACCCTCTCAGATGACACAGAAGCACAGAAAGATAATGTTGCCCACACCTCCAAGTAAGTGGGGCTCAGTTCTAACTCTGTCAATCATCATAAATGCAATAATTAGCACAATGTATTAATCATGAAATATGCATCATGAACTAATTATTCACAAAATTGGCGCTAAACCATTTGTAGCTGTTGATGACCATTTAATGATCTGCATCCTTCAGTCTTCAATGTATTTGATATCTCAGACCATAAATGCCAGAATAAATCTTTAATCATGTGTATTTTAAAACTCTGCTGGTATGCTCTTATTCTAAATGTACTGATCTCTAAAAAAGGGTAGAGGCTCAGCATATATTTATATAACTACAGTTGTGAGCATACACTTTGTGATAAAGAATGCAATGTTTGCTTGAATATACAGTATATAGCAGAATTCTCTCTTGTTGAACTTGTTAACAACTGTGACACACAAAGTAACGTTTTTTTTCCAAGGAAATGAAAGGGATTTAAGATTCAATCTACAGATTTTATAGGCTATAATGAATTAACATAATTATCTGGTACTTCAACACAATAAGCACACGTTTATATTGTTTCCTTATAACATTTATTAAGCTACTGCTACTGTTTCATTCATTTGCGCTTCGGTATAAATGACCATTTAACTTGTGCGATTTGTAATTTAAATTTCTAATTCACTCATGGGGCACTTAACCTTAACTAGGCCATGCTGTTTAGCAGCATGAGCTACAGTATAATATAGTGAGGAAGCAATATATTCATAGTTAAATAAAATTGAGTTTTGTAATGTAAAAACTCCAGGAAAAAAAGGAGTATTTGAAAAAGCTGAAATCAATTATTTTACTATATTAACTAGTGATAATGTACTGTATAATATTTACTGTATAAGTAAAGAGGTGTAGCTGTGTAGAGGGCTCTGTACACTAGAGGCAGTACAAGTGTGAATACGTGTAGCAATAAAATAAAATCAATAGACCTTGTCTAAGGATAGCAGCTTATACACTTTAGGCAAAATGCTTGTAAGGTGGAAAAAACAAGAGCTTAATCCTATTATCATAAATCATCTGTTTTCAAAACCAAAGAAAATATAAACAATTAATGTTGTAAAGGTCTCTTGATTAATTTTATGGGGATATTTTGCAGGACAGCCAGAGACCTGAGCTTTACTGAGTTGCATTAAGAGGAAATGAAAATAAAATCATACGCACAGGCTGTATTGTATTAAAAATTTCAACACTACTACAAAGAGGCAGAATCAAATACATATTCTGTTACTCTGGATATGTTTGGTACTTTTAATTTGTAAAGTTATAGTGAAATACACTATTATTGGCACAGAAATTGTATTTTACAATATGCAAAATAAGTATTCATATATAGTAAAATGATATGTGGTGTTAGTTTCTCTCATCCATCAGACATTTTGAATTCGTCAATCCTTCGGTTTTCTTAGCGCCACAATTTAAACTTATCTGTGTTACTTTAAATGTGTACATTTAAATTACAGCTAAATTATCATGTTGCAGTGTGGTGCCTAACACCATGTTTTACAGTGTTGTCTACATTTTAAAATTGCATTGAAAGATATCAGGCCCATCACTTTTTGGCTTAATGCCACAGAAGACAAAAAAAAAAGATTTACTTCATTGTATTATTATTGTTATCAAACAGGATTGCTATGCCAATGGCTTAAAATTGTCAGGTAAGCATCATTCAATAGTATCTTTAACTGTCCACATGTTTACCTTGTGATAAAACCTACTGTATGTGATATAAAAAACAACATTTTTACTGGGTAATTGAATAGTCAGTCAAGGAAGATAGCTTGCGAATGATGTTTATACACATTTGAGGGTTACTGTTAATAAATGTGCTGCATCAGAGGAGCTTAATTTGATACAGAATATATGTGTGTATATGTGGCTGGAAGGTTGCTGGTTCAAATCCCTCGGCCGGCACATGAATCCTACTCTGTGCTCCCACCCCTGAGCAAGCCCCTTAACCCCAACTGCTCCAGGCTGACCCTGCACTCTGACCCCAAGCTTCTCTCTCCCTGTCTGTGTGCCTGTGTGTCTCATGGAGAGCAAGTTGGGGTATGCGAAAAGACAAATTCCTAATGCAAGAAATTGTATATGGCTAATAAAGGGATCTGGTCTTATCTTATTTTATTATAATCTCACACTTCTACTTCCCTACACGTATAAGATGTCCAGGTGCAAATGGCGCTGCATGGGTCTTTCCTAGCTGTCCTCCCTCCACCCCCAGCTTCACTGCTAAAGCACTTTCTCCCTAGCTCATCCTGCATATGTGACAGCTCTGATCTCTGACCAGCACAACTTTTTTAGAATTTTATAGCATTTGTTTTAATCACAGATTAATGTATTTTGCACTCAGCACCACTGGTACCATACCTTCATCTTGTTCATCTAGGAACAGAATCACTTTCTTACCTCTTAAGCCTCAGTCTTCCACTGAAAACCTTCCTCAGCACATTTTTTTAACTTCTCCTGGTGTCATCAAGCCTTCCACAATCTCAGAACAACTGCGGCAGTTTCATCTTCTCTTTTCTTTCCTTTTTCTCTCTTCCTAATCCTGCTCATTCGACTCTCCCTCCTTTCCCTTTTTTTGCTCCGTTTATGTGGTCCAACCCACTGCACCTACAGCCACAGCCTATATATGTTGTTTTGTCCTTCTTTTCACTGTCCCCATAAGAAACCCTAGTTGCTGACTCCTACTCTGCCCCTCAGATAAGGGCATCCTTATTCATACTCAACTTTGTCCCTAGCTCCCCTAGAATCCCAAAAGTGCTACGGAGATAAGTGCCCCCACTAAACCCTCCTTAAGTTGGTGTCCAACTGGAGTGGTATTGGCCCTCAACTCTTCCCCCCTTCTGCTGCCCACCACAGGGTTTCAATCTCAAGATAGCAGGTCCTGCTAGTGCTGCCATCTGTTCCCTGACTTGTGTTCTATCACCCACACTATATTTGCTTTTCATTCACTTCACTCAACAGTTGTGTTTCTCCAAAGCACTATCCAAATGTATTAGATCAAACAAGCTCAAGCCTGCATTACAATATTATCATTTACTCCATGCTACAGCTGTGTTCTGCTTGGTTCTTGCAAAACAGCAGCCGAACCAACTCGCTCCGATCTCAGTGGTCAATATCTCTAACAGTGTGTTTTGGAGATTCTTTTGGGGAGATTTGACAGCTCTGATCTCTGAGCAGCACTGTCATTTTATCCACCAGGCACCTTTAAGCCAGTGTATTAAGTACATCCCTTCATATTCATCATCTCATTTAGTCATTAGAGTATGACAGAACTACTGAAGTGAAAATTATGGCTCCCATATTGGTGTCTTAAATGGAGAATTCCCAACTTCATCTACTGTATATAGTGCAGTCTGGTTCAGGTAAAAGCATTTGAAACAGAGCATTTAAGAAAACCACTGAGTCATTGTATCTGTCCGCAGAGGGAGATACTCCGTATGAAATGCTGAATTTTTTTGTGATATTCCTCAAACTGAAAAAGTGCTTGAGATGTAGACTCAGGTATATGAACATTATTAACACTGAAATATTATGGTTGCATTGGGAACAAAATAAAAGTTGCTACATGTACTGTAGTCAGTTATTTAAATAATCCTAGTTGGGTTTTTATATTTTTTACTAAGACAGTTAAAAGAGGTATGTTTTAAACTATGAGATTAATGTCACTATGAATTTACAAGTGTTAGAAGGAGGACATTATTACTGAGATGAGTCCTAATGCTTTTGGGATTAACGCCACAAAAACACTAACATCTGGTTTGAAGGTGACACCTAATGGAGCCTCCTCCCTAATGGAATGAGAACTAACACCATCAAAAGCACTTAAATGTTATATAAAAAGATAGTGTTAGAACAGTATTTTATTTGTCCTAATAATGACAACTAACTGCTGTTATGAGAATCCTTAAATTCTAATCTAGTGTTTTCTATTTTTTATAGCATATTGAAAAACAGATCTAAAAAGGGAACAGGGTTCATTCTAATGATTTCCAGTTATTAGTCATTTCATTTGCAGTCTATTTTAAATATGCACAGTATGAGTTTCTGAGTTAAGTAGATACTCATTAAAGTTCAAGATGTAAAATAAACTTGATAGCGCACTTGAGTACAAAATGAATCCAGCAACCATATTCTGGAAATAGAGTGAAATGCACTTGGGTTTCTAACATTAAGTTAAAGCTAATGTGTCTGAAAAGTGAGACACCTAGAAAAAATCAGTTCTAAACCAATAGAGACAACTTATATAGATGGGATTTAAAACGTGAAAGGTCTACGGAAAGATAAAATCTTTACCTGAAATCAGAAAAATTAAGAGTTTAAACTATTGTAAAACTGTTTCTGCTGTAAGCCTTTTGGGAACCTTTTCCAAGAACAAAGGAAAGTTAAAATTGAGTGCTGTATATTCTATATTTGGATCATGAGGGATTTAGCTATGCATTAAACTTGATGTGGGGTAGACCACAGCTTTTGGTGCACTGGAAAAGTAATGATTTTTTCAATCTGTATGAGTTAATTTAGCATCAGACTACCACAGACAGTAACTTGCACCACTTGTAACCTCAACTCATCACATTTCAGATGTAGAGGAAGTTCGGGCCTGGTCAGCACTTGAATGGGACTGAGAGAGCTCTACAGAAGCCTGGTTGCTGCCGTGAGTATAAGTGTAAGTGGACAACTGGGGGTGCTCCCCAGGACCAAAGTTTCTAAAATTAATACCCCAGTATGACAAGGAAGACACAGGACACTGTGCTACACCCCCAGGAGTGTTCACCGGTGTACAGTATAACCAAATTCTATTTTCCACATATTCAGTCTGGCCTTTCCAAAATTCCCCCTTAATTCAATTGGTAAAGTAATTTTTTACTCATCCATCTGATCTGCTGTATACTGGGTCTGCTGTACATCACCACTGTGGGTCATTCACTTCAGGGTGGACTTTGGAATCTTTGAAACGGAAAGAGCTACATTAAAGCAAGACGTTATTACTGTGTATGATTTCCTCACTACAACAGACGCACAGGTTTCCTCTTACAGGCAAAAAGAAGTGAAAATAAAACAACAAACTGTAGCAAACTGATATAACACACCCATTGTCCAAAACATATTCATAATACAACACTCTCAATCTCAAAAAGTAGTCTTCTTAGTTGTAATAGAAATTACAACTTAAATGCTGTAGTAAAAAACAACTTGTGGCAAGATTGCTTGGGACATTATGGTGTCACAAAATAAACAAAGGCAGCTGATGTTTTCTGAAGTCTGCATCAAAAACCCACTGTGCTTCCCGAATGTGTACCTTGTTGAAATAGAGTAGATCTCTATAAAGAGTCACAGTGACATCCATAACCAGCTCACTACACCTACTAGACCTTATTAATACGATGAGGTAAGATCTGTCATTGGTGCAGAATTTCACACCTTCTGCACTCATCACACATCACGCCTATCACTTCCTCATTAACAAAGGAGGAAAAAGCCAAGAAACTACTTGCTGCCAAAGATCTAGATAAAGTGTGGATATATTAATTATCTGTGGCTCATCTTTGTAAAACACAGATTTTTTATTCATGTACTCTGCAAACAAAAAATAGGGTTACCAAACTCGCAGAGAGTGATCTTCTACACTACTGCTATGAGCAACACAGCTTTATATAGAATAAACAGCCTTATTTGCCATTGAAGCTTTTCCGAACATGACCAACAATTAGTTTTAAGACTCAAAGACTATAGTTGCTTAGAGACAGAAAAAGAAAATGTCTCTAAAAATAGACTTTAGTGAGGTTTACATGATCTCTGCAAGCATCTTCTTTATTGACTGACTGGGCATGCCAACTAAGTTCATAAAATTCTACAGAAAGACTTATGATGTCAGGGTAGGTCAAACTTAATAGACTGGATAAGCTTCAGGAGGTGTCGAAGATGAAACTCGCAGCAGGATTTGTATTGTCATTTCATCATGGCCCTTTCAAAGCCAGGGACATGAAATAAAAATAACTGTGAGATATGCTTAATAGTCCTCTGTGGCATGGACAGCAAGCTTTCTATTAGACAGTAGTGCACGTTTCTAACCGGTGATATGGAAAAAAAAATCTTTTAATTTGATTTTTCTTATGCAAAGTAAGGTTTTTAATATGCACCATGCTGCTAAATAGCTTGAGTTAATAACATTTCATTACAGGGAAACATTTCAATTGTCTCATCTTTCCCACTTTCTCATATTTTAAGCACAAATGTATTCTTTTCCTCAGGTGTTTACATTCTTGAAATTTGCTGTCGGACTGAAGAATATTAAAGACTGTCAAACGCATTATTATTCAATGAAATATATTGTTATTGGTATATCTATTTAATTATTTACAATATGAATGAAAATGTAATTGTGTGAATTACATTGTCAATGTTTATTTTGGTCAGTAAATACAACAAAAGTCAGATAAGACATAGGGAATTGGAAGAGTTCATGCTTATGTTTTTCCTAGATATGAATTCATCTCCGGACATCATCCTGAACAGCCCCTGCAGTTAAGACGATATAATGAGACTCCTCTGTGTACAGTCTGTAACACTCCAAATCAGACTGATTGGAAAATTCCCTTTTCTTCATTTCATACCTCAGTCAGATTTGTGCTCTTTTAAATGAACTTCACTTAGCAAAACTCTAAACATCAAATTAACCAAAAATTACTTTTCACAAATAAAAAAGCCTTTTCACAAATAAAAAAAGCCAAAAGCTGAACAATAATGAATGAAGTTAAAGCCTGTAAATAACACTAAAAACAGAGGAAAGTTGTTTTCCTAACAATGTTTTTGCATAAAGTATTTATTCAGTATATAAAAGTATTTATAGGAATAATCATTTTTATATCTGAATATCTAAACAATATTCAATACATAAAAAAGCTACATACAACATCAGGTAAATTAGGAACAAGTATTTATTCCATGCTGAATAATTTTTTCTTCTTTTTTTTTAGCATGGAATAAACTCAATACCTCCCAGCACTGATTTGTCCAATATATATTGGATAAATGATCAAACAGAATAAACTTTACTTTCATATAATTTTTTTACCTTTAGCTATATAATTGAATATTTAATCACCCTCAGCGACTTTATTAGTTAAACTTCAATCATGTCTTCTTCCGGGTATAATGTGTGCTGTACTCCACGTCAACATAGAAAGATTCAAGTGTAGTTTTATCTTATCCTCTCTGTGTAAGCTTTAACTTCTGCTCCATTGAGCATTTTTGTAGTTCTTCTCTAAATTTACTGCAGTCTAAAACGCAACTGTATTAGCGTCACTAGGGTAAAAAAAAAACACTAATTTTAGAAAAGCAGTTACTACAGAGGATTTCAATAAGCATTTCAACAAACATCATCATCTGAGTTATCACGTGGCCCTGGAAGAATGCTTCCTTTTGGGACAATAATCCAACAAGGTGATCCACAACATGGAGTATAGGGACCCCCAGTCTTGTCAAAGAATCAGGTGTGGATCCAGTGCTGTATCTGCAGTAAAGCAGTGTTTCATCCCAAAGTGCGTTACTTTAAGAGGCCCCATTAGAGGAGACTCAATTCATCCAGTACTAAACCGCTGAACCCACCACAGTGATGCACGGCATCCATTCTACGCCACACCCCTTCCTCCCCCCACTATAGATGAGAGATTAGAGACTTTACTCCACCAATTTAAGAAGGGCTTGTGGAATACAGACGCATGAAGATGTCATAGCAAATAAACTTAACATCCACGCACTGGTGTAGTACTATGAAATGTGTCTCTCAGTGTCGAAAGACTTCCTTAGGTGAAGAAACCTCCGCGGTATGCTACTTCTTCACCTTCTCGCCCGCTGGAACGAAGGGGACAGAACTTGCTCCTGGCTAGCCCAGGTCAGACAGACCACCTGTCGAGGTGACAGCTGGGACTGTGAATGTTCAGACAAGGTGGCAGCCACTAACGAGTGCAGGGTGTGAGGACTAGTCACGCGTCATGCTGCCACAAGGTGGCACTCTTGGCGGCACCAATGTGATGCGGGCTGACTCACATAACCACTCCTGTGGAAGAACTGATGAGAGACGAGTTCGGCTCTGACCATCAGCTACGGGTTTCCAAATTCACCCGACCTCAGATATGGAGACTTCTGGTTATGGATACAGAAAAGGATCGGTTCTATCACTAATGACGTCTCTGCCATTTTTGAATCTGCCACTGTTGCCATTCCCAAGGATCTGCTTAGGCCCATATCTTGAATGATACAGTTCACAGTCCCAGTCATGGTGGGGTTCAGTCTGAACAGTGACAGTAACACAGCAACCCCTGGTGGTGATTCTTCTCCCTGCCATCCTACACTGGTGATCTGAGAAATTATTTGGATGGTTATTCTTGTCGGCGATAATTGTTTTGTTTTAATTTTTTCTTCATTTTTTCCCAATAAATCAATACTTTAAAAATTTCAATAAATCAACTGTCCCTCCTCTTCCCACCCTCAACTAACAAAACAAAATAATATTTACAAAATAAAAATTAGTAAAAAAATATACTGTACAAAATACGGGCTCCCCAAGGATCCCACACTGCAAACCCAGAACCTAATAAAAAATATATCCAACTCTTCAATTCTGATAATTTTATTTGTATTTTCCTCTTCTCCTAGTCCGCTTTTCTTCTTTTTTTTGTCAGTCGTAATTGTAAGGCTTTATACATTTTTAAAAACGTTATAAATAAAAAAAAAATAATTACACTTCCAACTGAAGGGCATTAATGGCTAGAAATCAATTAAATCAATTTCTCCACAAAACAGAACTTGAGGAAGTAGAAATTGTACAAGGTTAATCAAGGTAAAACCATACTTCATCAGTTGACACCCAATTGTAGATTAGCATTCTGAAAAAGGGAAATACTGCAAAGGACATAACATGGCTCAATATAATCTTGTAGGAAGTTGTAAATTGACTGTGTGTAACCTAAATAATACATTTTGAATGATTTCCAGTGATTTTCAGATTAAAAAATGCTTGGTTCCTAATCATTTAATAATGTGCAATTGCTTTTTAAGTAGCCTCTTAAGTCATCCATTCCCCTTAAAAAGATAACAAATTTATAGTGAAATGTGATGTAAATTATTTACACTGTAAGATTTGTTAAGTCTCATACTCAAGTAAAACCAAAATGCATTTCCTTATGTCAGAACAGAAGCCTTAAACCATCCCCAGGCCAATAAAAATAATTAATCACACCTTCAAATGCTGTGCTGTTAGTTAACCAAAGGCATTCTTGGCTCTTCTAGTGATAATGATGGCCATTTCTGCAGAGATTTTAATTGATATTTGTTCTATGGAACATTGCCTTCAAATCTTTTCACTCAAAGACAAGGAACTATTCTATTTTGTTGCTTGTAAGAGAAAGTATCAGCATTGCACTTCATTACTGCCTTATTTTAAAAGGAATAACTTTATAACTCCATGAACATTGAAATCTCTCCAAATTTACATATGGCCTAGACCACATCAAGGTTTTACACACTGAAAATTTGATTCACTGTGTAATACAGAAAAAAACAAAGACAGCTTTTTTAAAAACCACTATTGGTTGCAATGAAACATTTCTCATCTTCACTATCACTGTGAATGGTTTCTCAATTACTCCCTACTAGTATGACAGTGAACCTTTGAGCTGGTCTTGGTTTAAAACCTGCAAGGAAATATTACACATGGAAAGAATATATCATAGTGTGGTATAACACAGGGGCGTGTTTGGTGTGGAGGCGGAGCCCTGGATTAAGAGTGATCCGTTGCCTTAGCAACCAACTCTGTCCTGGCTAATTAAGGACAACCCACAGCTGTGGGGGCCCTTTAAGACACACTCAGCACCCCCCGGAGGGACGAGCAAGCAGGGCTCCAGTCTGGTCAGCCCCGCAAGGGGAGAATATTCCAGCGACAGTCCCGGAGGGGGGTGTGACACGAGCGTAAGGCCGTCATTTTGCTTCTTTTTATTTTATTTTTTTTGCTTCTTTTTATTATTTTATTTTTTTCCTCCCCTGTCCCTCCGTGTATAAGATAAGATCATTTTATTGGCCATATATAATTTCATGCATTAGGAATTTGTCTTTTTGCATACCCCAGCTTGGGGTCAGAGCGCAGGGTCAGCCATTTATACGGCGCCCCTGGAGCAGCTGGGGTTAAGGGCCTTGCTCAGGGGCCCAACGGAGTAGGATTCCTCTGCTGGCCATAGGATACGAACCAGCAACCTTCCAGCCACAGGCCCAGATCCTGAGCCACAGAGCCACTGCTCTGCCACAGGACAATATCTGCACCGGGACAGATTGAGTTCTCTTTGTGTTTTGGCTGCATGCTCCTTTTCTTCCAGACAGGTCCCCGTTAGACTGGGAAAGTCCTGCCTGGACGCCGCAGTTCCAAGTGATGCACTTTTCGTTTTCCTTTTTTTGTTTTTTCGGTTTCCGCTAACCTCACACCGGTAAACCTCTGCCCCCTCAGAAGTTACAATAGGAATTTGGAAGGATGCCAGGAATGCAATACAAAGGGGTATACAGGGATAACCCAACAACTGTATGAAAGACATAATGATGTGACTTTGTATTTTTTTGTAATGAATGAACCCTACTTGATGGTGAAGGGTTAATTCATCCTTTTCCATTTTTCGTAAATGCAGTAGTTCAAGAATAGTATATGACAAACAGCACAATTTAGATGTTCAGACTGTACTTCCTATAAAAGGTACAACTGACTAAGTAGGTACCACCTAATTTTCACAATAGTGGCAGAGTCAGGACAGGACTCACTGGTTTTTAGTGCAAACCTGTCACTCCAGCAATCTGGAAGAACACCCCACCAAAATCTGCTTTTTTCAGATGCCCAAGCTTAATCTAGGGCTATCTATTATGTCAGTGCATTTATTACAAGAATCATATAATAAATAAGACGCAAATGTTCAAAAGACATGGTCATAAAACCCAACAAACAGAAACAATATGCTTTGTTTGAATTGTGCTGTGGGAAGAGCTAGCCTCTTAATAAGCTTAAAATATTTTAAACAAACAATTCATATAAATAAATATATGTATTGGAATAAAACGCAGCAGATTTCACACCTGCTAAATGTTCAATTTGCTTAAGTAATTTTGTCGCGTAAAGATGCAGTTGCCTGGCTTCCTTTAATAGAATCATTAGCATTTAATCCAAAAAAAGAAAAAAATGTAAAAATCTAAGGTTAAATCGTAATTCTATATCACAGTACCAAGCAATCAGCAGTGGTATTTTCTGTTAGGAAATTAGGAATTAGGAACTCGGATGGTATAATGTTGGGCCTCTAAAAACAGCCAGGACAGCTTGAGGGGGTCCAGCTCGTATTCCACATGGTCCAGTTCCCATCAGAACTGAGGTCTGAGGAGCAGTCTGCTAAGGAATGCAAAGGACGTTGTCTCTTGTAAGTGTGCGTTCTTGTACATTTTCAAACCAAAATAAACCTCACAAAATATCCAGCGTCTGGAAATCCCCCCAAGTATCGAAACCCTTCAGCACGGCTGCCCAATGTGCAGTCCAAACAGATCAGGATAAAATGAATAACTCTGCTGCTCCCCTGTTAGGGTTTGAATGGTTTGTCTCCTGTCTGCGAACTCCCTACACACCTCCGCACCTCCGCACCTCCTGCCTTCCTTCAGTTGTGAATATGAGGCTGTGAACCCTGGGTGGCTCTGCTTCTCTTTCTGTTGTCACAGGGCGAAACAATGATCTCCCAGCCTATATTGGATCTTGCATGTCAACGAACACTTTCAAATCCTGTCTTACAAAGCCCTTTTATACTCAGCATACTTTTATACCGCTGAAGTTGTGTTCATTATGCTTTTGATGGAAACGTACAGTAACTTACACATGAAAGATTATATGTATTTAGATATAATTTCTTTAAGTGTAATGTTGAGTGCAAATTGCTATAAAAATTCCTTTCAACACGTACCTTTTTGTACACAATTGCGGATACAGTAAAAGAGCACTGCAGTGGGGAGAGCTTTACAGATAAAATTCAGAAACATTTGCAGCATTTGGCTTATACCGGAGACTTGAAAGTATTATCAACGATTTACAAAATATCACCCTTCCTTGTCTCTGCACGCTTCTGACCGGAAACACCCAGCTGAGAAAGAAAAGTAGTAAACAGGAGCAACCACAAAACAAGGATCTTTAAACAGCCAGAGCACAAATCAACACCGAACACTCTTGCTTTTGGTACTTCTCACTGTGCTTTTGGGCTCCTCCCAAATTGATATTAAATGATCAATAATGTAAGGCAAACCCAAAACACAGGTATGATTATAGTGCCATCCCTCTCGTGGGCATTTTAACCGGGAGGTCTCCAAAGCCACGTACAGACTGGCTGGAAACTGAGTAACACCTGAAATGGCTTACTTGAGAGTGGTCAGCTCGGTCAGAGACGGCTGGGTGGCCTTGAGATAGCTCGCTCTCCGCGCCTGGATCTTCGGAGAGGGCTTCGGGCTGGTGTCCGAGTCCCCACTGTCATCGTCTCCCATGGCTTTTATGTAGCTGCCGCTGCGCATCCGGCGGCAGGGGATCTCGTCGTCCTTACCTGAGGGTGCAAAGCCACTCCATTCATCCTGGGGGACCTGCGGGGATGCGGAGAGCAGGTCTTCAGACATTTCTGGCACTTTGCGCGCTGGGATTTCCTGCGCTCAGGCAGCTTTGCACTCCTTCTTTATTTACTGCATTCTCTGTCTGAGCAAAGTAATTAGATGTTCTTGTGGTTATGCCTGATTGAGCTAAAACGCCTCCTTAGCAACCTGGGCATCTGTTTCAGCAGAGTCACCTGCAAGCGTGGCTTCATCAGCAAGGCCAGCCATGAGAGGCATATTAGAAAAAAGCCATGAGAGTCTTCAGAAATGCACAGGCTCAGCTAATAAATATGTCAACATCCTGGTCAATGAAGTAATCAGAGACATGCTTTTTAATTGAAGGTAGTGACACTTGCGGTGCCTGAAGGGGGAAATTCATTTTCAGGTCACCAAGAATAGGCCGACTTACCAGACAGCAACTCACTCATAATATCACCGAAAGATCTCGTCGCTTTGGATTAAAAGCTTTACACTTGTGTTTTTTTTGGTAGGATTAATGTTTTCGATTTATAATCCTTCAAGTACAAATTAGAAATAAATTATGATATGATAACCATTTTGAAAGAAGTATTTGCTGTCCCCAGTTGGATCCGACCAAATACTCTTGTGGCCTTTCAATGTGATAAAAATAAAGTAATAAAAACCTTTTTATAACTTAGGAAGCTACACAAAATCATAAATAAATGTCAAACTCTTTGGAGGGTTTTTTCTGGCTTATAATGATATTGGTGTTGTAGTCGGCTGCAATTGTAGAAGTGATAAATAACTAGACTGCTACAGTATATAACCAATATGTAACTTCCTATATTCTTAATTCTTGTCACTGACATTCTTAAAATCTATTATCTTTCTAACTGCAGAAAGCTCTGAAGTTTAATCGCGAGTTCACAGATTTCTATATTCCTTTATTTCTATCCAATAAAGCAGTGGCTCTCAAACTGTGGTACGCATACCAGGAGTAACAGAACTATGGTAATATGTTTAATGAACCTTTGGAATGTCACACAGTTCTTCATAATTTTATTTTTTAAATTATACCAAATAAAAATATTTAACATACACCCTTGGCTCAACAAAATGAGCTTTTATGTACATTCAGTCATTCTAACAATGTTAATTGCAAGACAAACGATGAACTGCAAAGCACCTTTGATGTGTGACAGCTAAGAAAAGTGATTGCCGGTCAAGCATTTACAGTTCCATACTTCAGAGGCTCATTCTGCCCCCTCTGGCATCACAATGCTATTTTTCTTACTCCACAAAAAAAAACAACCTCTTGACAAGAAACTAAAATAAAACGTAAATGGATTTCTCTGAAAAATGTAGTCCCTAAAAAATGCATGATCTAAAAGCTCTTAATCAGCTTCTATTTTGTGCTTTTTTAAGGTACCTTATATTTAATATCCCATAAAAGCTGGTTGTCTCGATATGGAGCCTTTCTCTTCTCCCCTCAGGAGGACAGGAGAAGAAGAGTTAATGTGCAAAAGCTCTACCTTACACCCCTTTTCAACTCTGCTACAGTATGTCTGGTGGCAAAACACCTTTTCCAAAGTGTTTCAGGACTGATAAACCACCATATGTGTTAGACATCTTAGAATGTATTTCCCTTGCCTTATGTTCAGAGCTAGAGGCATCAGAGTGGTGATTATGCACTAGTTCTTTCTTCTTCATAGTAAAATCTCTCGAAGGAAACTTTTAAATGGGTCAAAGTTTTATTTTAATGAGGGAAATCGTGAGACGCTGTCAGACTGAGCACTCTCTCAAGCTTCACCAACAATTAATTTCAACCATAAACCAGAGGTTTACTACAAAAGCAGCGCCTTTTTAAACAAAAATAAAGCGGGACTTAATTATTGCTGGTTTGCAAAGATATTTCTATTTTCTATTCACAACGACCAAAATTTTTACCTGCTTTAGTTTACAATATGTTTTTACAAACAAAACTGTTACAAGTTCTAATGATGTTTTCAGAAACATTGTGTGGCTGGTATCTGTAAAGTACTCAAGGGAAGGAGGAATATTTAGTAGTTCAGGTCATAACACTGGGATCTTTCCCAATGCTGTCTCTCAGTACTAATCTAGTTTAAGCGTGAAATGCCACATTCATACAATACACTATAATGCCATACGTTGGTCAGTATGAATAATACATTTATTACATCATGTCACTTCACACTGTCTCCAAAAGTACTAATATAGCCCAATATTAATCATTTTATTTCTCAGAATTCTTTTCTCTTGGTTTATTATAGTACAAAGTGTATCCAGTGCCACACATAATGGTCAGAGACCAAAAATATTAAGTATACTCCCAACACTGAAATAAGCAACACAATCATTGAATAGCCAACTGCTTCTTCCATGTCTCTAAATAAGTCAAAACTCAGTGCAAAAATGACTTAATAAATGGCATTCATTGATCACATGATCATGTGATCTCATAATCCCAACATATATCTGGACTGGAACTGGTTGAAATGCAGTTATTTCTTGACAATGGTATTCTGGCCATCTATCAAAACTGAAAAATGGAAACGGATCCCTATCATTATCATAATTAACAGGTTCAATTAATTGATTCACTTAAATTGATAAATTCTTCAGGTCCTTGTACATACACATATACAGTGGATATAAAAAGTCTACACACCCTTATTGAAATTGCAGGTTTTTGTGGTGTAAAGCCAGAAATCAAGATATATCATGTCAGACATTTTTCCATCTTTAATGTGACCTTGCAACCAACAAAATTCAAGAGAAAAACAAATAGATAATTATTAGGAAAAATAATTGAAATTAAAAAACCTACAACACCCTGGTTGCATAAGTGTGCACACCCTTTTATAATGGGGGGTGTAGCTGTGTTCAGAGTTAACCAATCACATTCAAAATCATGTCCAAAGGTAAGTAGCATACACCTGCCATCAATGAAAGTGACTCTGATTAACCCCAAATAAAAATCAGATGTTCCTGTAGGATTTCCTTGAAATTTCCATGGTTGCATTGTACTGGGATAGCCATGGTCCACAAGGAGCTGACAAAACATCTACGGGATCTTATTGTGAAAGGTACCGATCAGGAGAGGGGCATAAAAGAATATCAAAGGCATTGGATGTACCTTGGAGCACTGTGGAGACTATCGTCAATAAGTGGAGAAAATGTGGCACCACAGGGACATTGCCAAGATCAGGACAACCCTCCAAAGTTGATGACAGGACAAGGAGAAAACCTATCAGGGAGGCTACCAAGAGGCCTACAGCAACATTAAAGGAGCTACAGGAATTTCTGGCAGGTACTGTTCACTCCTTGCATGTGACAACAATCTCCCGTATTCTACACACGTCTGGGCTATGGAGTAGGGTGGCAAGACGGAAGCCATTTCTCACAAAAAAGAACATCCAAGCCCATCTAAATTTAGCAAAAAAATACATTCAATCACCCTAAAACATGTGGGAAAATGTCTTATGGTCTGATGAGACAAACGGTGAACTTTTTGGCCTTAATTCTAAAAGATATGTTTGGTGCAAAGACAACACAGCTCATCATCCAAAGAACACCATACCTACTGTGAAGCATGGTGGTGGCAGCGTCATGCTTTGGGGCTGCTTCTCTTCAGCTGGGACAGGGGCTCTAGTCAAGATAGATGGGATAATGACTAGCTCCAAATCTCAAGATATTTTGGCACAAAACCTGCCGGCCTCTGTCGGAAAGCTGAAGATGAAGAGGAATTTCACCTTCCAACATGATAATGACCCAAAGCACACATCCAAGTCAACCAAGGAATGGCTTCAGAAAAGGAAGATCAAAGTCTTGGAATGGTCCAGTCAGAGCCCAGACCTCAATCCCATAGAAAACCTGTGGAAAGACCTAAAGAGGGCTGTGCACAGGAGATCCCTTGGCAATATGAAGGAGCTTGCAAGGAAGAGTGGGATAAAATTGCAAAGTCCAGGTGCGTAAAGTTGATAGAGACTTATTCACAAAGACTTACTGCTGTAATAAATGCAAAAGGTGCTTCCACAAAGTATTAGGTGTGCACACCTATGCAACCAGGGTGTTGTAGGTTTTTTAATTTTAATTAATGAAATTTCAATAAGGGTGTGTAGACTTTTTATAGCCACTGTAGCATAATCAGTACACAGTATAAACACACTTGCTTGTTATTCAGTTTGAAAACAAATGCTGTGTATTTATTTTCTAATGCATCTGACCCATGCATATTTAGAATATAATTTTAATTTCTTCTAATCAACCAAGAATATAACAAGGCCAGACAATCTTTGCTTTATAATTGAACCAATGCTGGCTTCTGCAGCGGGATGAGAAAAAATGCTGGAGTTTCCATCACATATCAGTGAAATCCATTGTGGATGTTAAAAGAGAAAACACCGTTAAAAAAAGAAAAGTCACTGAACGTTTATATGAATCAGACAAGAGTGTTGGTAACTAAGGAAACCTACGGTTAACGTCAGAGCAAAAATCACCAGATTGAGCACAAAAGCTGTTAGAGGAAGCAGATGACATTATAAGCAAGGAGCCCACACAGTACATAATGTCACAGATGTACAATTGCAAACTGGAGTGAAAGTATATTAAAGATAAATATATAGTGCTGAGACTTAAGTTTAGGGCTTGTAACTTTTAAATTTCACCTTAACTTCAAGTATAAAAGAAACAGTTCTACAAACTAAAACAAAAGCATGTGAATGAGGTGTTGGTAATCTAAAATGTAAGCAACTATTCTCTCCAACTACAACAAAATAAACTGCACACATGACATAGATGTATTGTAACATTTTCATTTTCCAGCATTAAACGACATAGTACTGTAAAACTGCGGTGTATCAGTCATTGGCTAGTCAGCTCGTTCACCTGTAACTTCAAAGTAAAAGTCACCCTGGGCTCCAGCGAACTCTTGCCCTGATGGAATGAGCCAGGTGTGGCCACACCCTGCAGCAACGACCACAATCCATTTACAGTACATCCCATTGACACAATCACAGCCTCAGCTCAGATCTGAGCTTACTTTGCCTTCCACGCTCCCAAAACACACTTTGTCACAGGAAAATTAAACAATTTGCAAACAAAAGGCCAGTCTGACCACCTAGCTTCTAGCTAACTGATTTGATCTAGCTGAGGATCCTCACCCACCTTTTCTGAGAATACGCAAGTATATCAACTCTGACAATACGGGCGGGTATCTCTTTTCAAACTCACACCAATCCCCTGTGTGAAGAAACACATTGTGTTCTCCGGCCTAGACGCACATCCCCTTGTCAATCTCTGCTACACTCAGGTGTTGCTTTTGAAGACCACAAGTCTCCCGGAGTGGGAATTTAAATCTTGGTCCATCAAGGAACAGCCCATTAGCACAATGTATCCGATCCACATGAGGTGTTCACATTAGGCATGGTTAGTGAACAGGTCAATGGGCATAGATTCTTCCTCCTTCAAGCCGCTGCCCCAGACTAGTACTGGCACTAATCTCCCATGTCCGGTGAGTGTTGAGTGCTTTGATAACTTTAAAGGAGGCTGCAAAGAAACTTCTCTTATTAATCTAAGCTTGGCTGTCATTTCTGTCTGCCCAAGTTTAATTAAGTCATGTTTAGTTTCAGTCTCACGGTTGCTCAGCGCACACTGACCGTGCAATGAATGTGAAATTGAAGAGCCTGCCTGTAACCGTACAATCCAGTACAGAGCAGAGCCCAGAGTATACAAAGGGCCACCTTCTGACAGTGATAAACTCTGCTAGGGCTGAAGGCTGGGGCGAGACACAGTCTAGTTTCAATGGAGGAGACATCCTTTCTGTAACATAGCACACAACATGTTCCTGTTACACAACGAACAAACTAAGCACAATACTTAGAATAGTTTCAGGTTCGTATCAACTAAAAACATTCTCCAGTATTTCTCAAGTTTTCTGTCTTTACTACTGTGATAACTATTTTATTAAAACACATACAAATGTCTACCTATATGGTTTCTTTTAATGATTAGTATAAAAATAAACAACATTTTGTGAGTTACAGATCCGGTGTCAAGTAATTTTCCTGAATCAACACAGTGGTTTAGCACTCTAAGTTCAGTAAAGTTTGATGCTGGATGTTTAAGTCTTGATATTCTGATAATGTATCAGCAGAAGGATTTTTTCCTTGAGTAGGCTTCAAGCAGAAGGAAGATGTAAAAAAGAATGTCCGGGAAATAAACTACTGTATGTATATTTGCCAGACCATGCACAAATCACCTTTTACAATCCTGGTGGATTCTAACTTTGTCACAGAGTCAAAAATAATACAGAAGATAGAAAATGAAAGCATCTTGCTCAGATTCGCTATTAGGGGCCTTTGAAAAATATGAGAAGATCTCTGCCAAGAAAGTTCTCACTAAAGCTAATCAAGCAAAAACTCATGATAAAACTAAAACTGAAAATAAAAAGGTAATGATTACAGGAGCTGTAGATAGAGCATACTAATGTTAAACAGAAGAACCAAAAAATATTCAGTATCCCATTTTAGAAGGGCCACAGACTGCCTTCATTAAAATTCACAGGAGTTCAGGAACCTTGAAGTAAGAGCTTTTTCTGAGTGAGGCTCTCTGCTTTCTAAATGGAGGCTGAAAGTTCATCTCTGTTAAAAGTGCTCTGAAAAAGTTTCCTTTTCTTTGAAAGGTTTTCTGTTTTCCTTGACTGTTTGCAATGCATTTAGTTTGATGGAAAGCAAAGAAAACATCTTCAAAGCTATTTATCAGGATGCTAATGACACAATGGTGAAATCCAGTAAAGCAGATTCATTTCTTCATAGTTTCAAGTCTTCACCAGGCTACCTCATCAAAAATTACAGAAACTTTGTAAAGCTTAGTAGATCTGATCATAGGGATTTCGGTACATACTATTTTTGCTTTGAATGCGATGATTTGAAGACAAGTCACATTAGGAACAGAATGTTAAGCACCTCTGACAGACCTTGATTGCTGACTAATTTAATTAAAAAAGCCTTTCAATTTAGAGCAACTACAGCAGATGAAACAGATTAGAATGCTAAGCCCTCCAGATTTATTCATACCCTCAATGAAATAGGAACAATAATACATCATATTGCAAAGTTTTTATAGGATTAGATCATGTATTTTTCTTAAAAATTCAAAATATTTTACACTACAACCATAACAACATTTCACAGGACAAAGTTATATTACTCACAAGGAATTCATTGAACTCCAGAACGCCTGAGGGCCACATTTACTTAGACCTCCAAGTATTCCTTTAAATAAAATACAATACAAACATATCTACAAAAAGATTCTGTTTGCTGGAAGTTTAAGGAAAGAAGCTGGAAATACATACTGTAGATGCCTCCAACGTTTTCCATTTCAGTGCTTTACCACTTCAGTAGCAGCATGCACAATCATACTTAACGTTAGAGAGCACTCGGAAGGTCACTGACCTCTGCTACTTCGGCAGTTTAGCAACGCTAAAAAATCTACAAAAAACTGAAACTGGCACTTTGCACTCTAGTGTACATTATTAGTAAGATACAGTATGTGAGTCTACTGCCATTAATGGCAGCCCCGCAAAGTAAAGGATGCAAGTGTATCTTGTCACCATGGTATGCAAGACAAGTGATTTAGGAGGCGAATGTAAATCCAAAGGTAACGGTTAGAGATCTTTAGCACCAAAGGGCATCTACAGGATACAAAGTGTGAAGAACCAGCATTTCCATATTGCCTCATGAATGTAGCCATTGTGGTGGGTTCACAGAGGAGTTCTATCTAAGAGGAGAACCACCACAGGAAGAGACAACTCAGATTCACCAGACTACATGTGAATGACAAATAAAACCACTTCTTATGGTCAGAATAAATGAAAATTGAGTTTTTTGGACCAGACTCATCAGTATTACGTCTGGCATGGAAAAGGTGAAGCTCATTTTGAGAAGACACTCATTTTCACTGAATGACAAGCAGCCTGTTATGACTTAGGACTGTTCCGTTTCTCTGTATCCTAGAAGCACTGTAAGGATTGGGGGAATTTACCAGGATCTTTTGGCCTAACACCAAGCTCAAATTTGACCAAATAATGGACATCCCAGCATGACAATGATCGTAATCATACTTCGAAATCAACAAAATAATGTTTAAGTGCACACAAAAATATGTTCTCAACTTCTAGACCTAATTGCTGTTGTACAAGCCTTCCCTTCCCTGAAACCTGAATGAATTTGTGTCATACCACATATAGTACATTTTCAACAAAATGACAGGGAATTTAAAGTTACTATAGTGCATTAATGTCAACATTACAAACTACGATACAATACTGTCTTTAGATACAAAATGTCCTTCACAAGATCTTAATCCAAACCCAATTTCACTAAGGCTACATTTATGAAGTTTCAACTAAAAGGTCGAGATGAAGTCAAACCATAATCTCGTCCTCCTACATATAAATTGTAGATTTCTAGTTTACTGCACATTTCATTGCAGGTTACCCCTCAGCTGCTTGTTCATGCGAAAGACAGACCTTCCTGTGCCGTTCTCCCTTGCTCCCTTGTGTTTTTCACCTGCTGGAAGGACACCATATCCCAGCACGCCTGCCAACTGGGCAAGACACAGAATTCCAGCCTGATTCGGAAGCCGATTTTCTCCCAGAACACAACACTCTCTAGAACTCCCAATTCCTATCTGCAATTGCTCCTACTCAACTGCTTTCCAGTGTCCCAGTGGTCAGTCTCGTCGTATTGACCTCTGGATGTTCCCATCCCGCCATAGCAGTAAACCTGTAACTCTCGCCGCAGCCAAATCCATTTTCATCCTGCGTGACTTTTTCTGGGCTTGTCTCTTCTGTTTTCCCAGCCACCCCACCGCCCTTGCAGTTCTGACCTTCCCCAAGGTCATGTCACAGCAAACCTGCTCGCCGGGGTCCCCATGCTGTCTACCCTACTTTTTCAGCTCGTCCCAGTGTCACTCCTGAGCGGAGTGGAGCAGCATGGCCGCACTTTCTCAAATTTCCTTTCTCGGTGTCTCACTCTTGCAATAGCAACTACCTCACTGGGCGGAGCGGTGGCACTATGGCTAAAGATCTGCACCTGTGGCTGGAAGGTTGCCAGTTCAAATCCCATGGCTGGCAGAGGAATCCTATTCCATTGGACCCCTGAGCAAGGCCCTAAACTCCAGCTGCTCCAGGTGCTGACCCTGTGCTCTGACCCCAAGACTACTTCAGTCTATTAACCATGTTGTCAACAACTATCTTTGTCTTTGTTCTTTGTACTTTAGTTTGTTGACGTAATACTGTATCGAAGAAGTTCAAGCAGGTAGCTGCGTCAGCATGCGCAGGCTGCAATGGAACAGGTAAAGGTTTATTCCATGCTGAATGGAAAAGAAAAGAGACACAACGTTTTAGCTGTGGAGCCTTCTTCAGGTGTGAGCCTGAAACCTTCACCCTTTCCTTTCCACAATACTGTATCTAACCACTGATATTCTGCACAGTCCGCTTCAGAAAGAGGTTACATACAGTACAGTATATTAAATAACTAAATAATAATTGAATAACTGCTTTCATTAAAGCAGTTAGAGTAGCTGTCTCACAGCTACTGTGTGATGTTTCAGTTCCAGAGTGGAGCCCCATCTATGTGATGGTCTTCCTCTGCCTGTGCAAGCTTTCTCACTGAGCTCCAAAAGACACACTGGCCAGGTGTGATTAGCTTTTCTAAACTGTGCCTTTCTCTGTGGCCCTGTGATGATGTGGTGCCCCATCTAGGACGAGAGCATTTGTGTGCTCCCAGTCTCACCCTGTGCCCTATGCTTCTAGGACAGGTTTCAGCTTGCTTGCTCCAACACTCAGAGAAAGAAGCCTGATAACATTTACAGTAAATACAAAGGAAGGGACAGAATGATATATGTACAAATGAGAATATGTGAAGATCATTAGGGTTGTAACAGCTTTCCAAGGTCCCAGGTGACAAAATTAAAGTTTGGCTGTGACAGCTTCCATCTGTCCTCTCTTTTATTCCACTGTTTGTGAGGTTATTCTATAGTATCCAACGTTTATTTGAGATAGACGTTAGGGAACAGATGGATTTCAATTTGGAAGCAATTCTAATGAATGATTCTCAAAACAATGGTGCTCAGCCACTGAGCATTTTCCAACGAAGATGATATGAAAGACTGAAATATTTAAAGGTGTACCTCCTGTAATATTAAAAACAATTGAGAACAGGAATCCAAGCGAAGATATAAAGTTCAATCTTCATGCATTATCAAATACTGTAACATGCAAGAAGGTGCTCTGTTTTTCTTCAAACACTATAGTGACAAAATGTAATCTATAGGGAAGAGTGTAAAATGTTTCTTTAGTAATTGTTGTCCAACCAAATATTTAATGTAAACTCCCTTGACTTTCATTTAGGTCATCTAACATGCAGTTTAGTCAAGACTTTTCTAAGATTCTTTACTGTGATTATTATTTTATTATTTGCCAGCAGCCATATCACCCTGCAACTCACCTCTGGCAGCCCACTGACACTCAGCAGGTGTGAGCCTGGCCAGTACCTGGATGGGAGACATCCTGGGAAAAACTAAGGCTGCTGCTGGAAGAGGTGTTAGTGGGTCCCTCTGTGTGGGCCCTAATGCCCCAGTATAGTGACAGGGACACTTAACTGTAAAAAGGTGCCGTCCTTCGGATGAGACGTAAAACTGAGGTCTTGACTCTCTGTGGTCATTAAAAATCCTGGGTGTTTCTCGAACACTCGTAGGGGTGTAACCCTGGCACCCTGGCTAAACTGGACTGTGGAAGGAAACCAGAGCACCAGGAGAAAACCTACATGAACATGGTGAAAACACACAAGCTTAAAATCATCATATTCTGATTCAAAGCAAAACTGTGTACTGAAATGCCTATGATCAGATATACTAAACTTTCCAAAGTTTACGTAATTTTAGCCTGATGAAGATTTGAAACTATGGAGAAATAAATCTGCTTTTCTGGATTTCACCATTGTGTCATTAGCATCCTGATCGATGTCTTTGAAGATGTTTCAATGACATTCTTTTTTCAGTAATGTCCATTGAAATTGTGTGTACTGTATATACTGTTCTTATCTATGAAGTGGCATGAAAATGTATTATAAATGTGTATTCAGTACATTTTGCTCATGTTAATTTACTAATGTAGCAAGTTGTAAATGTTTGCAAATTTACTTGACATTAAAATTATTTTAAAACAAACTTGAGTTGTCATTGATGAACATTCTAAATCTCCACAGGAAACAATTAAAAAGCAGAAAAAAGTTTGGAATTTTTAGAAGACTCTAAATTCTAGGGAAAACGTAATTTGTTCCCTGAAGCAATGTAATTTATAATAATGAGTAATCACTCCATGTCTTGTACTGTATCTGAGAGGACATAGGGAAGATTTGCCTACAGTCTCTCTTTTCAAAATACAGTAATTAAAACAAGATGGTAGTACAGGTTATAAATAAGAAGAGACAAAAATGTTTACATTCTAGCTGTAATGAATGGACCACTTTAAATTAGTTTTAGATACTGCCAGAATTGTAAAGAAAATTTTAAAATACAAATTTTAATATTTTCTTTGGCTTCAAAGGTTTCTCCAATTTTCATTTCCTATTAACAGGCAGTAGAGGCAATTCCCAATCTGTTTTCTCGGCTGCAAAAATTTGTCTTTGCTACTTTGATGTCACTGATTGTTACTATAGAAACCAGAGTCAGAGTGTACTACTGAAAACAGATGCCAATTATCACTAATATTAGCACTATGAACCAGAGTGTAAAGAACTATAGACTATATGAGACATCAGCTCTGGACATTTTGCTCTTATATTAGCGCATGCCTTATTAAATGGATCCAAAAAAATATTTATGAACCTACACTCTGTCACTGTAGTTCAAATCCTGAACTTTCAGCCTTTGCTGAATTAGAATGTTATTCTCTAAGTCAGAACAGGGAATCACGAGGCTCATCTTTTAACGCTGTAAGTGCACATCAAAAAGAATGCAGTCTCAACGAAAACGTGCATTTCCTCTCGCATGATGCCATCCAGTCGCTTGCTCTCAGCAGAGACAGACCTTCCCATGCAGTTCTCTGTAGCTCCCTTCTTCTCCCAGCCGACAGAAATAAGCCAGACCCCGGTACTCCCTCCAACTCAGCAAGCTCATGGAACTCCAGCCCGGCTCAGAAGCCGAATTTCTCCCAGAACTCCAGTTCCAATCTGCTTCCCTCCAAGTCCTCTGCCCACTGGCTTCCCACTGTTTGGTTGTCTTGCAGGTCTCCTCCTCTGCAACTCCTCGCTACTCCTCTAGCAGGTGTCAGTCTTGCTTCTGTTCTCCAAGAGCAACTGTTCTCCAGCCTTCACCCCTACAACTTCTACCACCCCTGAACACCTCCCCCCCGACTCACACAGACGCTAGACTGGAATGGACTAACAACACTGAGGCCATCTTCATGAAGGGCCAGAGCCGACATTACTTCTTGAGGAGGCTCAGGTCATTCAACGTGTGTAGTAAGATGCCTCACAACTGACAATCAGTCGGTGGTGGCGAGTGACATTTTCTATGTGGTGGTGTGCTGGGACTCTGGGATTAGAGCAGGGGTTGCTAACAGGTTGAACAAACCCATCAAAAAAGCAAGTTCTGTCATTGGGTCTGATTTAGACCCTCTGGAGGTAGTGGCTGAGAGGAGAATTGTGTCCAAACTATTGACCATCACGGACAATGTCACCCACCCCCTCTATGACATTCTTGTCGGAATGAAGAGCACGTTCAGCAATAGGCTGATCCAACCACTGTGCGACAGGGAGCGCTATAGAAGGTCATTCTTTCTTACTGCCATAAGACTTTATAACTCATCCACTGCATGTCTGGGCAGGGGCAACATTGATCTGTTTTGGGACTAAACATGAATTCTCTGTTTACAATTGGTGTTTTGTTTACAACTGGTGTGCAATATGTGGAAGTGGATTGGGCAATTTATCTATAATTGTGTAATATATATTTACACCCGTGTAATATGCTTGTGGATTGTGCAATATATCTATATTGTGCAATACATTCTTTTTGCACTGTACATTCTGGTTTATTTGGTATATTTTGCATTGTGTGCAATTCTATCTATCTATCTCAACCCAACAACATCACTCCTCCTCAGGGCTCCAGTGCAATCACACCCAGAGGGCTGCCCTCCATTCCGCCCTATGGACCTGGTCCTTCTCTCCCTACTTCACTGGCATTCAATTTCAATTAGTTTTATTAGCATGAGCGATGGGTTGACAGTGTTGTCAAAGCAAAAAAAACATTGACAAGACAGTTACAACAAAAACATTATCATTATTCCCTGGCTCGTTTTCTGCTCCTCGGTCTCTGACAGCCCATCACATCCTAGGCTGTCAGCTCTATTGAGTTTCCTCCCTCTTCCCCCAGTAGGACTGGAAGCAATTCTGACTGTAGCAGATGCGGGAATTCTATGATTAGATGAGTTATTCTAGGGAAGGCCGTGTCCTAATCCCAGCGTGTTTCTTGCAGTACAGCAGGAAGTGCGTGACCCTGCAGGCAGCGGGAGCACAGCCTGTCCTCTCTGGACAGTCCGGTCTCTCTGTGTTGCCCAGCTTCTATGGCCAGGCTGTGGACACTGAGCCTGCTCTTCTTCAGGGTCTGTTTCTCCTTACTGTTGTTCCTCCTTCACTCTGGTCTCGCATGTGGCCACTGCGTGTTGGCTTTTTAGGGCCCAGTCACATTCCAGTTTGTGTTGTGTTTATGTGCAGTTGAGGTACTTGTCTGGTATGTGCTGTTGACTCTGATGTTTCAGCAGTGCTGCCCGGGAGCTGGCTAGTGTCAGTGTTTCTCCAGGTAGTAAGGGTCAGGACCAGCTGCCTGAGTAGGCTCCTCTGTGAGCTCAGTAGGACCTTCCGGTGGTCACTACTTTTCTGCAGTCCCTGCATGGCTAACTCTTTTCCCCTTCCAATATCTTCTCTTCCCCCCTTTTGTGTCTTCAGGCACCCTAACCACTGATCTATGGCGCCTGCGATGTCCTTCATGACTTGTCTCCTGCTCTTCATTGTCCCACATGTTTCACACTATCCCCCGGAAGCTAGCTCGACCTCTGATTCTCACGGTCTCTCCCACCTCCGTCCTGAACATGCAGCTCTGGGCTCCTTGTTATTTATTGCAAGAGACTGTGACAGCTCTTTCCCCACCATCACTCAAAACGATGCTCTTGCGACTCTCGCAACTAGAATTCTCCAGTTCCACCTGTTGGCTCAGAAATGTTACCAAGGCTTCATTTCCCTTTGAGTCATTCCGCCTGGTAACCGCATCTTCACTCGTACTCCATTCTTAGCCTAACTTCACAATTTTCTCTCTCACTCCTTTCGAGGGTTTCGTCAGCCTCATCTTCACTGGCAGGTTATGGGCCTGCTCAGCCAGAGGAGTTACCACATATTACTTCATATCCCACCTCTATTTCACCTTTAAATTAAGGTTTGGCTGGACCACCGAAATGAAACTTTCTGCAATGAGGACACACACTAATTTTGCCCACTTCTGCCTCTCATAAAGACAGGGAAGTTCTGATAGCCTCATCCTCACCGACCAGGTGGCCTCAGCCAAAGGTGTTTCTCCTCACGCCTCTGGTGCAACCTAAATTGGAGTTTGGCTGAACTACCGAACAAACTTGAAGCATGTTTATAACATACACATTGTAATAAAAAACATTCTAAAAGCACAATGTTAGGAGGATGCTACAGCCTCACAAATGCACACATTAATGATAATTCGTCACTGCATAATGCAATTAAGAATGTCAAGTAAGTCATGGTTTTTATGGGAGACTTCAACTTTCCCCTCATAGATTGGGAAAGACTTTTAGGAATGTGAGCAGCAGAATGGTAGATACAGTAGATATAGTTAACGAATGCTTTCTTACCCCGTTTGCTGGATCACCTACAAGAGGAGAAGTTTGTATTGATCTTGTCGGTTTTAAACAATTTAAGACAAAGTGAGGCAAACAGAAGTGAGAGAACCATTTGGGGACTGTGATTATTATGCACTTTGAAGTATACTTGGAAATTGTCTAAATTAAGCAAAAGCGAAAACGCAGACTTTCAAGGAAAGGGACAGAGCTTGAGAGAAGTAGAATGGAACATGATGGATATTGAATCAGCACAGAATACACCTCTCCGAAGATTGATTATAGCAACAAAAGACAGTTTCTCAAATGTTTCAACAAATGCATTAGGAAAAAAATCAAGGAAAATAAAGCATTTCATAACATTATTAGAAACATCAGGACACAGTTCAAGTTAAAGAGCATAATGAATTGCAAGCACAGGGAAGGAACGTGGATATGGAATAAGAATGAGATGAGGGAGATGAGGAAAAAGAATAATGTGATGGAAGCTCAAACAAACAAAACATCTTTTTAGGGTGGCAAAAGCAGGAACATGCTGTAAATGATGAAGTAAAATGTAACCAGGGCAATAACTTCTGGACAATGAATGGGAACTGTCTGATGTATTAAATGAGCATTTCACACAGATGTTCAGTAGGGACAATATCAACAACATGACTGAGACAGCGCAACACAGTTCTGTATTAAATAGAATTAACATAGAGGAGGCAGAAGTATAAAATATACTAGGAATGTCCAAGATTAATAAATCTTTAGGGTTTGATGGTATGCTGCCAATTGGACAAGAAATACTATTCAAAAGCTACCGATGCAACACTTCCAACAGTCGCACCCAGGGACTGATGAATTGCTAATGGACAGTATCGCCCATCCTTAAAAAGGATGACCAAACTGAAATTGAGCTAAAAGAGTTTTTTTTTTTAACAAGCAACAACAGTAATAGAGACAGAAACAGAACATATGAATTGCTGACTATGTTATGATAACAACAAAAAGGCTTTTTTTATGGGATTTAGTTCAAAGTACAGATTTGAAATAAAGGGAAGTTGTTTTAAAAACATACAATGCACTGGAATTATATGATGCTGACCTAGACAATCCAGAGACAAGCAACCAGATATATTCTGGTGCTTAAATAATGTACTAATCTGACGGGTTTAAAGAACTGAACATGAACCAGGGATCACTAGTGGAAAATATGTAGAACTGCTTTTAAATCTGAACAGAAGGCACTCCTTTAAACAAAGGCTTGTTGCAGTATGGAACAAGCTATCCAGCCATGTTGCTGAAGATGAAACCCTAACTTCTTTGAGGAATTAGCTATCAAACAGGCTAATCACTAACTGGGTTGAATTGCATTGTCTTTGTAGACTTTATTATATTCTTATGTGATATACAGTACATATGATAAACTGTATATCCTGTAAGGGCTATAAGAAAAGCAGAATTATTTGACATTTGCACAACAAATAGTGTGGCATTATGTTTTCAACTTGAATACCCTTACTTTAAATTTTTTTTTCATTTATCATTTTTTACGAAACATAACTATCATGATGTGGTAGTCCAGTCACTGGTAAGGTTAGAAAACTATTTCAGAGCATCTGAGAACTAAGTAGTTTTTATAAAGATGCTCCAGTGCTGATACTCTAATACAAAATAACTTTGTGCACTTTTAAAAAATCTCAAAGCTGCTCAATGAAAAAATATTTTATTACTTTGTACAACTGCTTCAATTATCTTTTGTTCCGCAGTATGTCAGTTGCTTCCTTTATTAAAAAAATACTATAAGTACTCAATATAAAACCGAATATGTACGAACTGCAAATTAGATACAATGTATATGCACATGAGAGATATATTTTAGGCAACTACTTAACAAATAAAAATAACTGAATTGAACTACAGTACATTACTAAATTCACTGCAAAGCTTACACCCCAGCAGCTAACATGACAATTTGTATGTCTTTCTTCCTCCACAGAAGATCTGGGTGTTGGGATCATGAATGAGAAAAGATAGGAAAGCCTTTGAAATAGGTTTCCTTGTCTCAATAGCATACATTCCCGATGCATGTCGAAAATCATACATGCATATTGGTTAATGCCCATTTTGTAATGGGACATTTTAAGTCCCAGTAATGGATCTAATGCAAATTAAACTGTGTGTGATGCGTGCCTGGAAAGAAAGTAAGGCTGTTGGATTTTGCACTTACTTTGCTCTGAGTTCATATGAAACTGGATGGCCTCTAGGTATGAAAGCTTTAAAAATTTTAAAAAAACGGTGCATACCTGCAAATACTGACATGCCCGCTCCCGCTGACAAGTCTCAGATTTCATTACAGTTTTATCTACATTTACAGAGGCCTTCTGGTAGACTTCACGTGCTCTGCTCACCGTAAGAGTTGACGACCATGAACTTTTCTTCATGAGCTGTGCGTCCAAGTTTATGGGGATACTCGCACAGGTCGTACATTTTACATCGTTATTGCTCCGGGACGTTTTAAGGGTGTGTTCACTGATTGTGTTGTAGGCTTCCAGGAAGTACTGAGACGCGGACCGGTCGGGACACCGGCCCATGGTCATGACGCCCGAGGGGGCGTGGTAAAGGCATACGTCGCTGTCTAGGTTATCGTCTGAGCTCCACCAGCCGGATATGTTCGACCGCGGCTTGATCTCCGGCTTACACCTGTCTTTGCTCTTGCTGCGCTTGCCGTGTTTCGGCGCGTGGGGCTCGTCGGGGCTGGCCTTGCTGCCGTTGAGGCTGCCCTTCGAGGGCCCCTCGAGGGAGTGGGACTTGGTGAACAGCTTCTGAACGGAGTGCACCAGGTGGCGGATCCTCCCGGGGCTGTCGCTCCGGTGCTCCACCGCCGTCCGCTTGTACTGGAGGGTGTGGTACCCGTCGCGGTTGATGGGCAGCTGCCGCTCGAACTGGTCGATCAGGGTGGTGGGGATGCGGTTGCCCTTGCTGGCCGCGCCGTGCGGCACCACGGCGCACTCCTCCTTCAGCTCGTGGTGGGAGCTGTAGTGTCTCCTGGGGAACGTGCTGCTCGCAAGCTGGTCGTTGAACGGCACCGCGCACTCGGACTGGAAGGAGTTCCTCTGGGTGTAGTAGGGGTGGTCCGCCGGGTGCGAGTCCATGGGGTTCAACATGTACGGCTTCCGGTCCGGATGGTGGGTCAGGGGATCATAGGACGGGTCACAGGTGACCATGTGGTGATGGCTTCGGCTACTCGATAACCCTTTCATTGCTGCCACCGACGGTGAGCCAGAGTCATTTAACGGCTGCTGAGGATATCCCGAAAGGTGCTATCCAAGCTCTGTGGAATGAAAAGCAAAGAGAAGTACATTACCTGCAGAAATAAAAACGGTGAGCCACTTTTAAAAAAAAAAATCAAAAGCCTGTCATAATGCCTTCAGCAGTGCTCTACGTGAGACAGACCCCTGTAGCATTCACTGAAATGCCCACACTGGTAATACCTGCTTAGTATTCACTATGACTCTTGTAAACAAAATAGGTCATCGACATATGAACAGCCAGTTAATTCCACATGCCGCTCCTGAGTTCAGCGTTACCTTTTAAGCTCTTTTAACATTTATGTTTGCTTTAGTGAATGACTGCATGTGTGTGCGTCTCTGTGTGAGTATGCACGAGTGGGTGGCTTCTCTAGTGCACTGCATCTGTCTCTGTAAGTTATTTCTGTCCTAAGATAGGAAATGGGAATCATGCACTAAGCTCTGAATAAAAATGAACACTTAATAACACAGCTGGAAGTCTGTGGCACTTTAGTACAGAACCAAGGCTGACTGTACCATAAAACAGAATAGATCTGTATTTCTCAGATGTTTACAGAACTTGTTCTTATCTAAAATCAGTGCACTGGATAAAAAGTAGTCATTTCATTTCAAAAGTAGTCATAGTGTGGTGCCATGAATTTTTTTCAGCTGCATTTACAAAACTAAGCATTAACTGTACAACACTGAAATTCAATCAGGTGCAGTGATGGACAAATGTCTAGAATCTCATTTTGTATATGGTGTATGCACTTCATACTGAATTAACATATATGCTATATTAAAATTACATTTGCTCATGCACTTCAAAATATAATTCCAAACAGTACACACTGAACTGGCATAAAATATGTCATACAGTATAGTTGTATACACAACATACTGAATTTTTTGTGTTGAAGCAACAAATTAAAATCTCAGTGTAAAAAGTAAAATTTAGATGGATATGCTACACACTGAAAGCTGGCTAGAAACACTTCCATATTTGCTGAAACATGAGTATATACTGTACACCACATTCAGAAATTTATTCCAGGTTAACAATATCCCAACATACTGTACAAAACCTCCTACGTCAGATGCAGGAGTGGTTTTCAACAGAACGGATGAACCAAGAGTTGATGCTCTAGCACAATCAATTTAATACATTTTAAATAGAGTGGTCACCTTTTCTATGTTTTTACCAACACGAAGCATTTCCACAAATCTGTTCTTTCAATAACTAAACTCCCCATTCATAAGCTCATCTGTAGGATAATATTGTTTCATTAACAGTTTTCATACTGTACTACCCTCGGTAACTAATAAAAAAATATTTTGCAGACAAAGCACACATAAGCAACCTAATGAAGCAATCATTTCTTGATGGCAGCTTTCTATATTTTGCCTGGCTTCTAAACTTTGATTTATCTTTCTGACTGTTTACACAGCCTGGAGTCACAACAAAATTACACAAACACCCTGACAACCTCTGGGGAAAAGCAAAGAAAAACAAAACATAATCCACTTTTTACACCATTCAGTCTTCTGAGATATTTTTGCTCATGCAGATCCCAGGACAAGAACATGATACAGCTTTGCTCTTTCAATAACGCTGTTTGAATTAGAAGCAATTAACAGCAGGAATAGTTTTGAGTGGTATTGTTAATAACTTATTTGCTGAAGCAGTATCACATGCACTTAAAAACAGGAACACAAGTTAAATATTAAGAGGTAAAAAATGCAAATTAATTTAGAGAACTTGTTTGCCAGCAACTATCTGGCAGATTTGCAGTTCATTTTTCTGTGTCAATGTCTCAGCTCAGAAGGCTTTGTTATTTCAAATCTTGCAAGTCTCAACTCTGATTTTGACAGGTACTTTGAAGTATCTGTCATTTCTCCTTTACTATGCAAATATTACACACTTAAAGATGGTAGGCTGATTGAATCTGTGTTTTTTTTTAAAGCAGATGATAATTCCTTAAACACCACATGCAGAAGAGTAGTGAGGGGATGGGTGGAAGAGGGATACATCAGAAATTATTTCTGTCTCACCCTGTGAGTATCAGTCTGTACCACTTTCTGTACCACATCAGAAAGAAAAGAAGTAGAACATCCATTCTTTGGCAACACTGGAATGATACATTTCTAATTGTTCTCTTTTGACATATCTACAGGGCTGGCTCTAGTTTATTATCATCTCCCAGCACAACTTTTTAATTTTGCTCATTAGAACAATTCAACAAATGACTTCACTTGAAAACTTTTATTAACTAGCTTTGAAGAACACAATAAATAAGCTACACACAAGAATAAGAAGCACACATTTGTAATATGTAAGTAAGAAATAAGTTCACCCAATAACAATAACAAGGGAGGTGGGATCAGAAAGGCTGAGCAGATGGGAAAGTTTTATTAAAAAAAACATTCTATCAATCAGTTCGACTAGATTTTCTGGAGGCGAGTGCATCTTCATACGATAGTACTCGACACGCTGCGTGATTGAGGCTCATGCTGGCCAGTCCACAGAGACGGACTTGTGCCAGGGCTGACCTCAGGTATGTTTCAATCATCTTGAGCTCTGAAAACCTACCTCTCCGCTCCGCCGCTGTCAGTGGGAGACTGACTGCAACCCGAAGAGCGACAGTTTGGGTTCACAACACCCCCAGTTAATGACATACAGGCGAAACCACGAGAAAGTTTTTGTTTGGCCGGGCAGCGACAGTTTTTAGGCTGACGACCGTTTCGGAAAACGTGAATTTGTTATCTTCCAAGTAAAACATCTCTAGTTGTCTACGTGTGTAGCTTAAAAGTGTGGCTTGTCTACCGTTCGCTAGTTACATGGATTCAAAACCAAATAAAATACAAAGTATTACGTTATTACTATGTCTTGATCGTACCCCTGTTCTGATATCGCTTGACCCGCTCTTCTTTTCTGCGCTTCAGAAACATATTATGTACTCGATTATGATTGGTCTTTTTTTTTTTTTACCTCGGATACATTATTGATAATTTACAGCAGCAACAGAAAGAGCCGCTATAGGGAATTTTTCGCTCACAGTTGAACTTGCCGATTAAACATATGTTGTGTCGCACGTTGAGGGCGCCCCCTGCCGGCCTCGGGGCCCGAGGCAGTCGCCTGGTACGCCTGTGCCCAGGAGCGGTCCTGCCACGGTTTGAATGTCCAGACCTTTAACACTTCTTTTGCATGAAAGTGCAAAAATAAATCACAATACTGTTGTGACTGGGGAGGAAGCTGAGTTTAGCAACACTTGCACTTCCCTGATTGATTGCTCTACCCAGGTGGGTTGAGATACTGGATAGTGCTTTGCTCTATTTTATGTATTCGTCTTTGGGTTAGGAGGCAAGTAAACATGGAGGAAGATACTGATGCTCAAAACGAGTCCTAATATTACTGTAACTTACTAAGGTTAATTAATTTCGCTATAAACCTTTAAGACCACCGTATTAAATAATAAGCATTCAACAGTGACCTGCCCATTCAAGAGAGAAGAAAGGAAGAGAACACATATACTCTGAACATTCAGTATCGCCTGACCTTAGAGGGAGAGATTATTAATCATCATTATTTGCTTCCTTAGCAAGTTTATGTGAGAGTCTGACTCTTAACACCCCCTTATTGAAACATTACTTTGGCCTATATATAGGACAGTATACTCCATATCTTGTGGTTCCTGTGTTACTCAGCAATTATCTGCCTATTTAATACATTTATACACCATGCCTCAGGTGCATAAATACATACATCATAATTTTGAATGCTTTAGTGAGGAAACAGGGGAGCCTTGTCTTATGAAATGACATACAGTATATATAGAAAACATACAGTGGATACAGTACATGTGCCTCATATAAATTACATATAGAAAAAATATATTAGAAGAGATGTTATGAATAATAAAAAATAATATAGTACTTTGCCAAATGACTAAGGCTGTTTAAACAGGTCAATACAAATTAACCATGAAATGTTCAGAAGAATGTTTCTCCTTGTACGCTGTGCCTATCGGGTCAGGCTCTGATTCACAGAGATGCTGTAAGAATGATGCAGTTGCTGAAAATAACTAGAAGGATATTACGAATATCACAGAATTTATGGTTTTCTTAATTAACCCGGTTACTATACACATTCCTCATAAACTAGTTCAAGTTACACTGTATGATACAATTCCCTTCTTTTCAAAATATTGTAAACTGTTTCACACAGCAATTGCAGTTTTACTTACTGTATATCCAACTTGTGAATAACAAAGTTCTTGTTATATCCCATTCCCCATTCCCTTACAAAGACTAAAGCTGAAAAAGAGCTTGTCTGTGCAAGAAACTGTACACACTTTAAAAGAAAGGTATAACCATTCAGGCATTTAATATGGGCTTTGGCCAAAAATAACAATATTTATGTTGACACAGCTATCCAGGCACCATTCAAACCAAAAGCAGAATCTCCACTTAGATAAAAAAAGCTTCATAAGTAAAAGTCAAATTCAGAAAGATGCTGAGGCTGACGGTTGTAGCAGAATCCCCAGTGTACAGGCACAGGAAAATTACCAAGTAAAAGGCAGATTTAGGAGTGAAAAATGCAGACAGGAAATATCCATGTGAAATACAAGTAAAAGAAACAGGAAAATGTAGAAAACAAAGAAAGTATACCTAACAGAAACTGGAAAGAGAAGTCCAACAGAGAGGACAAAGGGAAGATGTTTGAACTGAGACTTCAGATTTGAAGATCATAACAGGGGGGTTAGCAAACAAATAGAAAAAAATAAATATTTAAGTAAAATTCAATACTGGGCAAAAAATAATTTGTTTAATGTATACAAGTGTGGACTATTACATGCAGGTAGCATTAAAAATTTAAACTAATTCACTACTAAATACTAAAATGGAATGTTACGTTTGAAGAGGTTACTTATGGCAAGGACATACAGTACAGTCACCTCTAGAATTTTAACACTCAATTTAAATAAGCACAATAAGCTGTATAAAATGAACAACACAGGGAATTAGCTATATACCACGGGTTTTTCAATGGGGTTCAAATCTGGACAGTGTGTTGGCCATTGAAAATATTGATTTAGTGGTCAATTAACCATTTTTTTATGGATTTTGATGTTTGGGGTCAATGCCTTGTGGCAGAAGCAACCAGAGTTTTGTCTAAAATATCCTGGTACTTCATAGAGGTCATGATACCCATGACCGAAACAAGGGCCCCAGGACTAGTGGAAGCAAAATGGCCCTATAACATCAAAAATCCACCACCATATTCTACAACAAGCATTATGCTTTTTTTTGCACACACATTCTCCTCTCAGTGCCAAGCCCACTCCTGCTGTGCTGCTGTGACCAAAGAGCTCTATTTTCTTCTCATCTGACCACAGCACCCAGGTCCAATCCCAGCTCCAATGACGTGGAGCAAACTTCATCCGCTTACATTTGCTGGTTGGTTTCAGTAAAACTTTGTTTCTGTCAGCCCTTCCAAATAATGGTGGATCTGGAGACTTGGTGACCCCAAGATGCAACCAAGTTCTGTAGATTCTCCATCTGTGAGTTTGTAACTTTGGGTTTTTCTTTGCTGACAGGACCATCCTCCTCCTTGTGTGGGTGCAAGATAGACTTGCGTCCTCTATCAGGCAAGTATACCACGATTGCAGAGATTTAGAACTTTTTAAATAAACGTATTTATTTACTAATATTTGTGTTATATTGATTTTTTATGTATTGTTCCCATTGCCTGATTTTTGAATGTCAACAGCCATTTGTCTCTTTTCATTTGTGAGTTCTCTGCCTTTCCTCACAGTGTGGATGACAAAGGGATGTTACATACTGTACGTGTTCCCTTATGTTTGTACCCTAGGGAAACAGGAAGCCATGGAAAGACATAATATAGTTCCTTAAGACTACGCTGAACATAATAAAATAGAATGTTCATGTGCATTTAATTTTGTTTGATTTTATTTATACAAAATTTTTTTACAAATATCTTATTTTAAGAAATAAAACTTCTGCACTGTTCATGTTAATGACAGTCTTTTTCTCTGAGCAATTGCAGTAGAATATTGTTCTCCCATATTTTTGAGCATGAAATACAGCTCATTATCCAGGCTGTTTCACACTGCCTCTGTCAAGGGTGCCAGTACTTTTAGAGGTGTCTGAGGATGCTGTTGATGATTCTTTATCTGCATCTTCTAGACAGTGTGGGGAAGCAATTAAAAGGCAAACCAAATAGGATTTAACTTGAGGGATGTTATGTTAAATTTGCACAATTGTGGTGAACAAAAAAGAAAAGAAAATATTGCTGCTCTGTAACCAGCATGGAAAAGAGCAACCTGATACAGTCCAGAGTTAATGGAACCTCCTGCGCTGACAGGCTGAAGGACCCCAAGATGTGTTGTCTTGAACAGAAGAAACCACAGAGGGACCTGACACAAGAATCCAAAATCATCAGCCCAGTCCGCTTCTAGAGAATCAAGAGTGAAACACGAACCCAAGCACAGAAGTGTGAAAAGTTTGTAAGTGCATTTAAAACCAAGAAGAGGAGACGATTCTTCGTACAAAGGATGGTGGGAAAATGGAACCTGCTGCCCGTAAATGTTGCTGAAGCAAATTACCTGGCGTTTTTCACAAAACGACTGGATGAGCTCCTAGGATCAATTAACTACTAGCTGCCAAATGTGCTAAAAGGCCAAAAGAGCCACTGTTTTAACCCTTTTCTTATACTCTTATGGGATCATCTGCAGGCAATGGCTCCTTGGGAATACTGCAGTGGGATGAGGTCATCTGAAGGAGCTGAGCAGACTGGGAGTTACCAGAAGAGACCCCAGAGCAGAGGGCTGGTGAGCCTGGTAGAGTAAACCTCTGTTCATTGTAAGGGCAAGCCACAAGAATGCAGACACCAGCACTACAGGCTGAAGCAGAGAATTGGAATTGCTGGAAATGGTAGCTCCAGAGACCTTGGGTTCTGTAAGGTGGAAATTAGACACGGCATGAACATGTGTTTCAGGTGCGTAAATATGACAGGCCATGGGTGAACAGGAAGGAACAGGCAAAAGGAGAATGGCAAGTAAGATGCCAACAGCAAGCAAAAAGACTCGAGGACTACCTCTATGCCAACTCTATACTTCTATACTAACTGTGTACCTCTGTACTACCTCTATACCTCTATACCACCTCTATACCTCTACAGTTTTCTATTAAGCAGAGTCTTTCTTCTTCCAAAACCTTCATTACTAACCTCAATAATATATTTTTAGAAGGGGTCAATCAGATATGAGATAATGGACAAAATGGAGTCAAAAAGGTGAAAGTTTGTCTGCCACAATAGAATTTGAAAGAGTATTTAAGTCAAACTTTTATTTACTATTAGATCAACTCTCTTTATTGCAGAAATATATTTCTAGTGCAGTGCAATAATCCATGTGTTTATCTGTTAATATACAACAAATGTACACACACATTTCAGTTATCCTTAAAGGGGCACTGCAATGCTGTTTTTATACTCGATAGAATCAGCACTGATGAGTGCATTTCAAACCACAGTAAGAGTAAAATGTACACAGCAACTTATAAAACCTCCAATTTACATCACAAAATAGATGAAATTTCCAGGTATGTGCAGCATTTTATTCAGTGATTCAGAATGAGGCAACCAAATGTCCGGTGAGGTGAAGCAGCCATATTACATTGTAAACAAGCAGGCTTGTGAACACATCTCTTTTTATCCAATAGAAATATTGCTCTCGACTTTGAGACCGTTTTGCCACCAAAACACAACTTGTTAACTCTGCATGCAGATCACGTTGGAGTAGGTGAGCAGGAAGGGCTACATCACGTAATTCGCACAAAACGTTTGTAAAATTTTTCTATACCGTCAATGAATTTATTTTGTTACCGCGATTTAATAACCAGTCTGAGGATCTAAAAAAAAAACTAAATCAAAATTATTTATGTAGAATTTCACTTTAATTTAAGGATGAAGTATTATCCTTAGTTTTATAAAGATAATATGATATTAACCTTCATATTGAATCATAAAACATTGTATAGCATTTCAACAGCATTTCCAATGCATCTGGGAAGGCTTATTATGAGAGTACTCAAAAGCACATCTTAGCTGTAAAACCAATAAGTAAGACACAGCACAACTACTGTCAAAAGCTTAATTCCCAAAGGTTGATAGTTTGAGAATCCAACAGACACATAATTTAAGATTGAGTTGTGTTTTGTATCACGTCATTTGTCCTCATTTTCTATTTTTTAAATTTCAAACATACCCACTGTGGTAGGCTGGTCTTTAGAAGGACTCTAATGACCCAGTGCATGTAGAGATGGCCTAATAAGATATTATTATTCATTACACTTACATAGCACTTTTCTGGACACTCCACTTAAAGCTCTTTACAGGTAATGGGGTCTACATTCTCGCATGGGTATTAATTAGTGATGTCTTGGGTATCTTAAGTATGTCGCAATGTTAGATGAGGCTGGACTTGGGAAGCACGTAAGCTACGTTACTTTTCAAGCTTAGAAAGTAGGGAGGAAGACCTGCTGTAACTGCAATAAACCTGTTCTGCCCAGATCACAAATACAGAGTACAGGAATACAGGTGACCTTTATCAATACAAGCAGTATTCAGTGTGTTGTAGGTTTAGTGGAAATTCACTGTGCATGAAACCACAGTGACAATGGTATAATCTTGTTGACTGAAATGCACCATCCTTGGACTTGTTAAAGCCATTTAAATGATGTCCCACTTTTTATTTCAAATGCAGACAATTTAGATTTATTTCTCCTTTTTCCATGCAAATATGACATAAAATAATTGCAGTATATTGACAACAAAACAGTATAAGAGAACTTCATTGTTTAAGAAACCACAGCTACTTCAATTAAAAGTGAAAAGCTCATAGGAGAAGCTAGTCTGGGCTGGGGATCAAACCAGGACCACAAGCACCATGGGCAAGCTTGTTACCTCTTTGCCAACAGGCCCGAGCTCCTGTGCAAGGTGGTAATAGGCTACTAAGTGTATTCTTGGAACTATACCATTTCTTGCTATAATGACATTTTGACAATTGTGTTGAGGTACAGTAACGTTATTCCAGCATTTCTGACATGAAGGATTTGCAGATGCATAGTACTTGCTAAAATACATGGGAATAAGCTTTATCTTGGTTGAAATGAATTTCCTTCCTTAAACCGACATATGTACAGTAAGTAACATCGTCCCTACACTAACCTTGTGCTACTTTATCTAACTAATGATAGCATGTTTATTCTAAGGTCTTCTGCTCTTATAAACAGCTACATTATGGACCACAAAACAGAGTACAAGTGTTGTTAAAGCGCTTTATAGAAAAAGTCACACTTCACAGATTTTCAAAAGAATGAGAAAAAAAGTAGCATTCATTCATTTGTGTGCCTGCTTGGCGGCCAAACCGTGTCTGAATAATTGCTAATGGTACAGAATTTCTCATTCAGGCTGTCTCTCACTTTGCTTCCTTACTCTGTAAAGTACACTCTGCGCAGGAACAGAGAAACAATAGATGGCAGTTGTGCAAGCTGAAGCACCATTATTATAGAGCTTTTCTTGTAGTCTCTGTGCGTTTCTGTCATTGCAAGTCACATCAGTCGAGCGCCAGACTACCGTGCTATTACAGGAACAGTGGAGTTCAATTAAAGCATCCCAGATAGCATAAAGAGGGTGAGACTTCCTGTTTCTAAAATCGCTGTGAAACATTAAGGCATTATATATCAGGGTTTCAGACTGTTACTCTCACAAGAATTGTAGTGGAGTCTTCATTTCACAGCAAGAGAAGGAATGTAAAATATATTCAAAATGCAAAACACACATCCAATAATTGGTTTCAGGTTTCTACAAACTACATAAACAGTGGCCTAAAATATGAATATTCAAGCAACTTTCATCAATCAGTTACTGGATTTAGTTCATTTTCCGTTCTTTTGACAACATTTTGAAGAAATCAGAAAGGCGGTTTTCAAAGATCATCTATTCAAGAATTCAAGAATTACAGGTACAGGACAAGCTGTTGAATTATAACACTGCACAAATGAACTCCCCACACATAAATTAGTCAGGATTTGTTTGTGAGTATAATACAGCTGTTGTTACAGTGGCTTTTTTACTAACAGAATATGGTTATGAAAAAACATGCTATATTCTTCATTATATTGAAATAATATGTAGCATTTCACGAGGAATAAAGCCATCCAAAAATCAGATGCTTTGCAAATGTTAAAGTATTAAAATATACTACGGTTTGGCTGAACCCGCATGGTTAAGGTGTGGTGTCCTGGCCACATGGACCCCATCCAGAGAGAATTGGCCAGGGGGATAAATCCCCCAAAATATGAGAAGAGGTGTGTGCAAGAGTGATATATACTGTATATATAGCGAAAGTCGGTAATGCCTGTCGGTAAAACAGCTGGATGAGACTGGCTTGTCTGTTGTTATCTCTCCTGAACTTCAGTTAAGAACCTCCATTTAGCAAGTTTCCTCAGTATCCTCAAGGATATAAAAGTTTCTCAGAGAAATGTAATGTTTATTATCATTCCATGAACTGTCTCCTTACATCATGTTTTAGACAGGTTTATTTCTGTACAATTCATCCTTTTGAATCCACTGGCAAAACATTTTGTAAAGGCCGATTTGTATGGGAATATTCTAAAATCCTGCACATCTTTCTTCTTATAAAGCCTTCAATATCAGGCACAACGTTGATAGGCATAGTGGTATTAGACTTTGGGATGCCAGACTGATTAAATATTCTTTAGCTGCAACTCAGCTGGATTTGCGTAATGCTCTACTTGTTGGGTTTTATTTGAAATTTGTGGGCTGACTTCAAATTGGTTCAAGTTGCTACAGCTAGACTCTTGACATGTTAGGACCTTACTGAATATAAGCTTGTTTTGTGAAAGGTTCATAGTTCATTTATCTCAAAGAATAGACTGGGAAATAATTTTGCTCACCTGCAGGACTCAGTACGCCCTAGAACCAGTCAATTTGCGTACAGCATTATGTTCCAAATTGAGGACTTGCAGATAAGGATGAAACTGAAAGTACGTACCTTAATTTTATCCTTTCCTTTCTCTTGATTTTGTAGCTTTAAATATTTAGAACTCTTTCTAGAGATATCAGGAGTAAAGGAGCTAAATTTCCTCGGCTTAAACTAAGAATCAGGTAGTTTTGCAATGGCTACTGGGTGGCACAGTGGTGTGGTGGTAAGCATTGCTGAGTTCAATTCCGGTGCCTGGAGTCTGTATGTTCTCTTCGTGTGTGGGTTTCCTCTGGGTGCTCCGGTTTCCACCCACAGTCCAAAGACATACTACACTTGATCTAGACGTGATACTGCTAGGTTAACTGAGTACATGCATGCTTGTGTCTCTGTGTGTGCCCTGCCATGGACCGGCATCCCAGCCAGGGTGTATCTAACCTGTTGTGTGGTGGGACAGGCTCCGGCAACCCTGAACTTGATCAAGTGGTTAGAAAATGGATGGGAAATGATGGATGGATGGATGAAATTATTACATCTTTGTTCAGGTAGTGCAAAAACCATCCAAACAGTTTATAATACATGAACAGTTAATGTATGTGCATAATTGGTTCTGTTTTTGATGCACTGTTCAGCTGATGAACCAAGCCTGATGTGATAGGCTTAGCAAGGAGGGGAGCACTGGTAATGCATCATGGTGATGAGAAAACGAAAGCACAAATTAGACCCTCTGAGGGGTATTTGACCTGTTTATAATGGTAATCGTGTGTATTTCAGTAGTAATGGAGGCCTAGGTGTAATGTTCAGTCCATTGTTCTGTTACATTACTATAGCAACAGTATTTGGAATCATTTGCACATTAGTGGCAAAGACGTGTTTGCAGGCCACTTTCATTGAAGCAGCACAGAGACTTTCTGGAAGACTGGATGTAGGATATAGTTACAGTATGTGTATACAGAGACTGAGCTGACCTGTGCTGAGACTGAAGTCTGGCAGGCAGGAGAAAAAAGTGAGGGTGAATGTTTAAAGACATTGAGTCAGCATAATAATAATAATAGACACTTATATTGTGCTTTTCTGGACACTCCACTCAAAGCGCTTTATAGGTAATGGGGATCCCCTCCACCACCAGCAGCGTGCACCCCAACCTGGATGATGCAATTGCAGCCATAGTGCACCAGAACGCTCCCCCCACACCAGCTCTCAGTGGGGAGGAGATCAGAGTGATGAAGCCAGTTCATAGAGGGGGATTATTAGAAACCCATGAGTGGTAAGGGCCAATGGGAAATTTAGCCAGGACGCTGGGGTAACACCCCTACTTTTTCTGAGAAACAATTTTTAATGACCACAGCGAGACAGGACCTCAGTTTTTCGTCTCATCCCTGTCACTATACTGTGCCATTAGGATCGAACACAGATTGCAGGGGGGAGTGAGCGCCCCCTACTGGCCCTACTAACACCTCTTCCAGCAGCAACCTTAGTTTTTTCCAGGAGGTCTCCCATCCAGGTACTGACCAGGCTCACACCTGCTGAGCTTCAGTAGGTTACCAGTTGTGAGCTGCGGGGTGATATGGCTGCCCAGTTATGCACGAAGAAGAAAGCAAGGTGGTCTGATGTTGCAAAAAGTATGTTCTGAATCAAGTCACAGTTCCATTCCCTTCATTCCATGACCGTTGTGTCAAAAATCATAAGACCTTACCATACAGGTTGTTATAACAAAATGAAATAAACAGAAGAACATTCAGTTAGATTAAGTGGTAGACTCATTCTTAATTCTTTTCATTTCTCCTGTAACAGGACCACGTGGCGAAGAACTGACATTATGTGTTACAAAGCAGTTTCAGTACTACACGTATTAGAGAGAATCAGCAGTAATTGCTTTGCTTTCAGGAATTTCAAACAGGTTGTAAAAGTAAAAGAAACACAGAGATATACTGTAAAAACGCAAAATGCAATTTCCAGAAAGTCCTAATTTACTTCGCTTCTGCTAATTTAACACTGGCTGAATCCAAGTGACACAATACATTTTTCAAGGCAGACTATCTTCTCATATTGCTGTATAACACTAGCATCTGCTGTACTGAATCCCATGGGAATCTTAAAACCATACATTTAGAAACTACATAGAAAAGGACACCCTCATGGTTAAAAGGCTATAGCCTCTCAACGCTTTTCCAATCACTCTGTGGATTTATATTCTTAGAGAAATAAATTATACAGATCTTAGAAATTGATTAAATGTTTTCCGTATCACTTTGATTAATCGACCATTTGTGACTGACCATGATGTACTCAAGTAAATTTGACTGCCGCACAAGCACTTAATCACCTAAGAGTGGTGAGGAGTTTATGTAGGTGCAGATGATGATATGATTTGAACTGTTAAAGTTCTAGTGTGGTGAAAATTAGGGAAGAACAACTCCAAAATGAATCAAGAGGCTTTGCTAATGAACAGAATGCATTTGTCACATAGGTATGTTGGAAGCTGCACTAAGTCAGCATTCTTGCTCTTGCTCTTGTGTTTACATTGAAGTTGACTGGCAAGATGTTACAGCCGAACATCTGACAGGCCACAGTCTGGGATACCATGCGTGACAAGATCTTGCCATCTACCTGTTTACCTACTACATACACACACACAAGTGTGGAAATTTTACTTATATTAATATGTTAGTTATATAATATTGATTTATAATGACATGTATTTGTATTTAATCAGTGGTATTTTACTGCCTTGCTTCAAAATGTCCATACACTGTCACGAAGTGTCTTTCAGGACCCTATGCAGACAGCACAATCCGGAAGGGAGTGAGAAAACATGGGGAAAAAAGACTAGGATAAGGGCTGGAAGAATAACAGGGGGCGTGTCCAAGGTGCGCTGATGTTCGGGGGGGGGTGTCCAGGGCAAACAAGTCCAAAGGGAGTCCGTGAGAATAACCGGAGTGAGCCAATGTCCAAAGTCGGGTGATCCATCCTGACACAGGCGAAGTTAAAAGCCGGAGCAGGATCCGGTGAAGGGTCGGGGGAAATAAAAGGGGGTAATGGGGCCAGGCGCTCCCAGTCCCGGATGCTGTTGTGAAGCCTGTGCCGTCAAGTCGCTCCTGGACTCGCTGGTCCATCTTCCAAAGCTGAGCCCAGATTGGCAGGAACGTCTGGCTTTTATAGGATGAGGGCAGGAACTGGAGGCAGGTGCAGGAGATAAACACTAAACAAGGAAGGGCTGGAGCCTCCTTAAGAGGAGGGTTTTACGATCGTGACATCCACCTGAGCAACCACACCTTCCTATTCTACATCACCAATCTATCAGGTTTTTCATTAGGGTTCAGGGAACTGGAATCCCAAATGTACCTATTCCTGTATGGCTTCCTTCTTCCTGATGTAGAAATTCAGGTTTGGCTCTCTGTGTCTGATATTATCATGTTGAAAAAGAAACCCAATCCCCCACAGGTCCCTTTATGACATTACCTTATTATATTACATTATATTACCTGATGTGTATGAATGGAATGATATTGTTTCATTTGAAATATGCTGTTCGTTTTGATGAAAAATATAGCAAAAAAAAAACACATACTGTACCCGCTTTGTACTATCTTTTGAGAAAGCATATATATTTTCATTTCCATCAATCTGTTATGCTATTCAGCATCCTTAAATAGAATTTCAGTTAAAAAAAATAAGGTGCCCCGTAATCTGACCATTAGAGTGTATATTTTTGTCTAGAGGAGAAAAATATAAGCTATCATAATCTGCATCATTTCATGACAAAGTAAATTAATATCTGAACAACCTCAAAACAGTTTTTAGTTTTAGATTTTAGACCTCACATTATGATTAGAAGACGGCACGGTTTTACAAAAATGTGTGATAGAAAATGTGATATTTTATACATAAATCATATAAAATATAATAACATATATTTGATGCATAAGTATAAAATATTTTGAAATGTTTAATAATAATTGTTTTGTGAAATTCAGTCCCTCATGTGAGAAAAATATAATACAATGATTCCATGATTCAAACATTCCAGTTCTCATTGTAATAGCTGAACAATCTATATTCCTCAATTAAAACAATAACAACAGCGTCAGTAAAAGTCACATCCTGTTAGGCTGGATGATGACCACAATATGATGACAACAGCAAGTCCCTTCAGACACTGTATGTAAGAGCAGGGGTGGCTTATGGATTTTATTTTGTAGCTTTTATATTTATTTTATTTGAATTTGTTTTGATTCACTTTGTGGTATGGATAAAAAAAATTCAAATGTATGACAGAAAGTATGATTAAAGTAAGTGCACTGCATGACTTACTGAAGCTTTGACCCTTGCTTTTTTCGATTATCCCATGAAGCATAAAAGGTGCCTAATACATGCTATTTTAAGATATACGTTTTGATTAATTGATCAAATATCTCCTTTTCTGGCAAGACAATATGTGTTTTTGCTAAACCTCCTTATGAAAGTGTTAGTGAGAGATGTCCAACATTCAACTACATTATATGGAAATTATGAACTGAAGATCGGGAGAGATACAGTAACTACGACAAGTCAATCTCACACAGCTGGACCTAATCACTATCATTATGGGAATTAGCTATATATACCAAACTCAAAGACCTCCCTTCACATTTGTCTCAAGCATCCCTCCTATAGCCCATCTCCACCTTGCAGCTGCCCCTGGGCCACTCCTTCTGAATGGGGTTCGAGCCTCCTTGCTGTGGCCAGGGGGCTGCCCATTAACCAAGCCAAGCCTGTCTCACCCAGTATTCCAAGCATTCACAAAGCGTTCGGTTCTTGGATGTGGCTGTCCCTCGTGAAATAACTTTCGTTGCTTTATCTAGTAATTTGTGCAAAGTTTTTCTACAAAGTTTTTGAAACTGATGTAAACGACGTGGATTGAAAAATAAAAATCTTGAATTATCTTGGAAACTACACACAGTACAGGCCGAGTCAGAGTTTTGAATTAAAGAGAACCCCTTGGACATCTTGTCTAAATGTTCAGATTTTGTATAAGTTTTTATCAGTATACACTAGTCAGTATCATTGACTATTTGTACTGTAGTATTTCAATACTACCAGCCATAGGCTTATAATAATGTTTACAGTTTAAAAAAAAACATTTCTAAAACTTTTTTTACACTTTTCTGTTATTTACAGTATGTGCTTATACAGTACTCATAATAAACATGTTTGGAGAAATAAATAAAAAACTATGCATGCTTTAGGAAGAAGGGTTTAAGTCTTAGAATGGCCAGATCGGATTAGCTTTTTCTGTAACAGGTCGATTTCAAAATGTAGGGGAGCTTCAGTATCTTTATCTGTTGCAGCAGGTATTGTTTTTATAAACTTGTGAATTTTCATAGTAAAGTAGTAAAATGCCGTCATTTTACTATTACAATGTAAGGTAAGGTAAAATGTTCTCGATGTATTTTAGCAAATTTTTGAATACATGAGATGAATATACCTATGAAAAAAGGTTAATTTGCTTTATGCTGATGTATCCTTAGGTTGTCTTATGTTTTAAATATATGTGGTGTTGTGTTTTGATTTTGCTGGCAGAAATGTATATATTATTCAATTGTTGTGCACCTTCTGTCTAAAGACCTACTGCCAGCATTATATTATTAATTTGTTACTACAAAATATTTCACTGCACTGAAAACAATGTTAATGGTTGTGTTTAGAGGATTTAGAAGAAAGAGGAAATTATATCTGCAATATTTAGAGAAATTAATTAAAAATTACAAAATTAAAAAATCTTTTTGATAATGAAAATTGTAGTGTAGAAAGCAAACAGACGTTTAGGCGGGTGCCAGTGGCGAATAAACAAGAGGTGTGTCTCAGTTGAACACATGGTGTCTTCTGATATTAATAAAATATGTCCAATGAAACACACCACGCAGCTCCACAAAATAGACTATTCCTTACTCTAAATAGCGAAAGGCACAATTTACAAAATATTAAAGGAAAACAAAAAGACAGAAAGATTTGCATATGCTGTAAACTATTTAAAAAACAGTTGCTTCATGAAATAAAAATCAAGTGCCTTTTCAAAAGATACACAAGCTTTTCTTAAGAAAATTACTGAGAGAAAATTGCAGTTACCTCCCTGCTATGAGTGTAAATCAGATTTCTGTATAATTACTTTTAAATGGCTTGTGTTCTTAGTGAAGAGCTGCATCTGTTTCTAGATTTTGCTAATTACACATTCTATGTGCTAAAAGAGCAAATTATGCTGTGATTTGTATTTCCACACATAATCATCAGGAAAAAAACTCGATCTCCATTACCTGTGCTGAAGGTTATACATGATATTATTACTATTGTAAAACATTTTAAGATTTGAACAATTCCTTTTTCAAAAACTAAGCAAACAGCAAAAAAACATATACTGTATTCTTTTGTATTAGCTTTTGAGAAGACTAAAACATTTTCATTTGAGGCAAAAGACTGCTGTTTTTCATTCATAAATATCATTTCAGTATAAAAACTGGCCAGGTGCCCAGGTGATCAGTAGGGTGTATATACAGTATACTGTATATATTTTAAGATTTTTTATTACATGGCAATGCTAAATGCTCAAATAATGACTCAGCGTCCCCCCATATTTTTCAGCCAGTAAAGGTGTTCTCCCGGGAGCACGATGAACTCCATTATCTACACATCCCGGATACAAGCCTAGCATATGTCACTAGTTGACTGCGACCGCAGTTCGCCAAGTGATGGTGCAAAATGGATCTTTTAGTGCTAAAGTAAAAGGCAAATATTATTTATAATAATAAAATGAACCTATAATTATATGCATTTATACATCACTCACAGAAGCAATATGATTTCTTCAGAGGTCAGCCCAGCCCTGTTTAGCTGCTGAGATTTGGTAAGACCAGGCTGCATTTGAACACCCAACCTTAGGGTTATAAGTCAGGCACTTAAGCCATCACGCCACTGATGCAGTCACATGACAAGCAGTGAAACAGCCATACACATATCAATAGAAAGCCTTATACTACTGTTTGTGCTACAGTACATGAATATCATTATATCGTTATTAATTTCTTTAGATAAGCGATTCCATATTACAGTATATTCCCTATTAATCAAATTCTAAAAGTATGCTTTTGTTTACTCCGATATCGAGCATATTCGCAGAAAAGCTTAAAACTATCACTTTTCTCACAAAGTATTGTTTATAACCGTACAGTAGCATGGTCAGAAGGAGCACGTAAAAATGTTTCCGAAATAACCACAAGACTTTGATGCTTAAAATGTTTAGGGAGAAATGGAATACTGTTTTTTTCTTTAAACTACCAATACCAGCAATATACAGTTTACATAATATGTTTATGTTCCTAAATTAATATTGTTTAAGAGCAAGTGAAAGGCATGGTGAATCGGAGATTCTCAAAACTTACGAATACGTGATCGGATCAACGAAATGCTGTGGTGTTATTTTTTGTCAATGAAAAAATAAAGGGTAATACTTTGAGTTTACAGCTTGTCCAAGGTCATTCATTATTAATACTATTAGTAATATCTTCGGTAAAGACTTTGATGCTTAAAATATTTCTGCATAATTAAAATATTTATGATAAAGGTGGTAGGTTGTGTACTTTTGTCCAACTGAGCAATCTTGCTTTCATAAAATATATCAACTTTTTAATGTATAGTGATTAACATGCTGTAATACACAGTTTAAATTTAAAAGTCTAAAGAGTATACAACTTAAATTCTTAGTTGAATAAAGATTGTCCCTCAGCAGTGATCGGGATTCGAAACCAGGTGTTTTCTGGGGATAGCTCAAATGCTATACAGGAGAGGTTAAGCTTTATTAGCTCCACCTGGCGGTTTTACAAGGTGATTCTGGACACTATTAACATAATCTAATTTGCATACGGTATATTGCGGTATATTGCGACACGCCCACCGCGTTGTACCGCAGCGTACCCTGCTCGTTTTGAATGGCTGCATCTGTACATTTACATCAGCAGTATAATTCAAGAGATATCTCTTAGTTATATTCTGAGAAACATTATGCAACAGATTCGTATTAGTGTCATTAGCAGTTATTAAGTTTTTAACGCTTCACAGTGTACACTAGGCATATACAAATATTTACAAACAATGAGATGAGGTCATTTGGTTCATCTAGCTCGTGTGATTTTTAATTGCTAATTGATCCAAGGACCTCATCAAGCTGTTCCTTGAAATAATACATTGTATTAGCTTTAACATGGCTGTGCATTCTGTTCCCGACTTCCGTAACCCTTTATATAAAACTGTGCCAAACCTTTTATATACAGTTAAGTTTTAAATATAGTTCGCTGTATTTTCCACTTGTGATGTCTGGTTTGCGTTTCACTATCGATTCTGAAGAAGACTTTGTCAATGCTGTTGGATTTTGAATACTTGAAAAATATACATGAGCATCTGTACGTTGTTCTAATCCAGATCCCTAAGGTACTCCACTATATACACCACTCCAATATCTGCATTCACTCCTTATTTATTCCCTTTGTTTCCTGTCCATTAGCCACCTCTAAATCCAAGTGTATGCATTACCTTGAAAGCCTAAATCCTGTAATTGAGTATTGATCTGTAAGGAACTTTATCAAAAGTCTTCTGAAAATCCACCATAAATATGCCATATCATGTACTCTGTTTGTATTAATCACTGCTGTTGATTGTTATAAACAGTGTAGTGAGTTATTTAAGAAATGTCTGCTTTTCTATATATATTCTGTAGGTTATCTATCCCTTCAAATCTAATCTTCTGTTGCCATACAGCAAAACATTACATCGTTAAAGCTGAACAAACTGTGGTTCAGTATTTCAAAGAAAGCACAAATGAAGTCAAGAAGACATGAAGACTGAACAGCTCCCTATCTACACTGCCAGCATACAGTGCTCCAGAGTAATTCAGTTCCACATCATTTTAAAGGTGAAGGATGGTATGATTATAAAACTTTCAGCTATGTCACAGTATATCTCCAAGGTCAAGCCCACATCTTTTTATCATATTTGTGTCTTTATCAAAATTTCATCTGCTTCTGTCTACTTCATGCCTTCCAGTATGTGAAACTGCAGATTTTCACTAATTGGTCTCTAGGGGAAAATAGAAATAAAGACTGAGCAGATAGATTAGAAAAAAAAAGAAGAGGCAGGATAAAACTACAGACCTGGACATTTAAAAAAATAAAATGTTGCCTCAAATCTTTTGAAACAGAACAAAACATGATCAGAACTGTATAACGCAATATTACAACACCAGCCCATTGCAGACAGACACTGGTTAAGGAGGAAATGAATCTCCAGTACATTGTTTTAGCATTGTGAAGATCAGAACAATAAGGAAGATGGTACTTTTTTTTTCTCAAAATGTCTTTACTTTTGTTTTTTTTTCTTTTTAAAAACGAAATCTATCTCTAACAACATTCAATTTTATCGTTTCTCTACCAGCAGCTTTAGGAAATGTCCTGAGTGATATTTGTAATGAAAATGCTTTCATTCCTCCTGAATCAGTAACATACTACTCTCTACTTAGTCTTTAGTCATCTACCAACGAACCATCTAACCTTGCTTTCTATTAGAAGGTCGCAGAATATGACATACATATTGAATATAGTGTATACACATGTGCACTCAAATCATAATTTTGGGATATGTAGAAATTTTATCAAACGAAATGTGGTATTGGCAGACTTGATTTGTAATGCATACTTTTTCTCAAAAGAAAAAAGGATTTTGTGCTGTTTAAAAAAATATACCCTCATGAGCAATTACAGATGTCTGTTCACTACAAGTATTTTTATGCACACTCTACCAATAGTTTTCGGTCCACATACTGTATATTTTGCGTACGCTCCAAATAAAAAGTTCTAAATGTGAAAATAAGGCAGAAACAAGATCACAGTCGCACAAGATGTTCTTCTTAGTTGGGCATCCGAAATCATTTCCATTCATGTAAATGAACCTCATCCGTTCTAAGGAGCAGCTCAGTCAGCATGAAAGGGGATAAATCCCTTTTGCTTTCTTAGTAATAGGCTTCAATACGGTAATCCTGTATAAACCTGAGGGATAAAAAAGACGAAGAACAGGACAGAAACTACGTAAATGTCAAGGATTATGGTAAAAAAAGGGTAGAAAGGAGGTCATCTGGTCCACATACTGTAGCTCATTTGGTAATAATAATAATTGCTTACACTTATGGTAGGGCTGTAAGAGTCACTAAAATGTCATATTTGCAACCTAGATTTGTGGATTCTTTTTTAATGAATTATTTCTCCTTCTTTGGCTTTTTACTAAGAAACACCGAGTAGACAGGAAAATAAACGACTGCGGCAGAACAGAGAAAATGTAATGATTTCTTTCACATGCAAAAGCACACTTAAGAACATAAGGAGAGGTCCCAAACAGGAGGAGGGCATTCAGCCCATGTAGAAGCTATTTGGTCGTTAGTAGCGTTAAGTGATCCAGGCGTCTCAGTCATGCGGAGAAGTCAGGGAATGGGCTTCAGTGACAAGGCCAGGTAGCTTGTTCCACACTCCCACATACTAGGTGCCTCATTCTCGTGTTATTTATGCATGGTCTCATTTTATTGGAAAAAATCTCCAACAAAACAGACAGGCGATGCTAGAGTCGGTGTTGTTTCCTGGTGATTATATGTAAAGATACTGTGTATTTGAAGAACCAATGTGCACGTTGACATAACTAGACGTGACATGAGGAAAACATAATATGCTCATTTAGCACATTTCTTATGCATGTATAAGAAAGCTCAGTATGCAAAACACGACATAAGCTCAGTATGCAAAACTTTATCCTTGCCCTAAGCTGCAAAACTCATAGGGCAATGGACAGATATTCATTACAGAAAAAAGAACGACATTAACAATGAGATTCAACAACACAATGAAAAATAAAAAAACAGATCTAAATGAAGTCTAGTCAGCTCTAAATGTTGGTAATAGTTTACATCTTCATTTTGCAATTCATGATGTACCAATACTGCCATATTCTGTTTTGATACAAGCAAAGTACTGGTACTGCTACTACAGAGGTATTGCATTGCCTACAATCCGTCAGTTCAGTCGCTTGGCCAAATCCTAATTAATATGATGTATTGACAAAGTGTATTGAGGTTAATTTGGCATAACTTGCCCGGCTGAGGGAACAGCAGCCTGCCCCTGTGGACAAGGCTGAGCAGATCCAAGCACATTCAAGCAGATCCACCCTCACCCACCCTTAAAATCATACGAATCATGTGAATTTCATATGAATAGCTTTTGCAGATGAATAACTTGGAAAAATGTTGATCATTTTATTCATTTTCTTGGTCTTTCATATTATTTGTGGATGCTATTTTGGCAAGAGAAATCCAAATCTGCACAAAATAAACAAGCTGTATGAGAAATACTGCTATAGCCTTAGGTGACTGAGAAGTGCCTCATAAGCAGAGAGGATGTTTGCTGAGGTCTGGGGGGTCCCTTGAGCAGAAACAATTGTAAAGTTTACCTTAGTATACCTAGTGTAGGTACAGTAAGTTGTGGTTGATGATTATCAGTGAGGATTACAGAAACACACCACAATATACAGTAAGATCACATTAAGAGTACAGAGAGAAAGAAGAAGCAGGCAACAGGGAGAAGAGAGAGGAGTTGGGACTTGAAGCTTGCGCCAGGCGAGAGCCCCTACTTCATGATCATCCAAATCAAACCTGACTGGAGCTCAGTATCTGAACCTTGCTAGAGAGAGCCTGCTGTTCTGGGGTTTTGGGGAACTTGAGTTTCCTGGGTAAATGATGCCTTGGTTAGAAACGTCTTTCCTGCTTAGGGTGCATTTTTATGGATAGGAATATAGGCTCCCATTTATTTTGTGGCATCCGGGCTGCAGAGAGAGAGATTTTACTGCAGGTTGCATTGTATTATGTTAGAAGGCAGCTCATCTCTTGTGTGGCCTCTGTAGGCATTAAGAGTTTAATGCTTAATAGCAGTCTGGGGTTTTCTGGGTGAACAGAATGTCAGGCCTCTGAAACGCCTTGTTTGTAAACACTGTACATAGAGCAACTTGTGTGTTTTATGTTTTGCTGTGTGTAGTGTAGTTTGTATCTTGTCATTGCAATAAATAATTGTTTAACAAAATGTGCCAAGATTATTACTCTTCTCACCACACCTGTGCCAGAGAATAAAGAATTCATGTGCCTCCGATTACACCAACCGCTCTGGTATATTCTGGTGAAATCACTTTCAAGTTGGAGGTTATGAATAATTACATCACTTATTGACTAAACTGCTCGGTCAAATCCTTACTTTCACCATTTCAGTAATCACCCATTTGTAACAAAACGTTTACGTACTTCGTCAAAACTTTGGTAACTAAAGTGATCTGTGAAACAACAGCGTAGATGCCGGCTTAGGAGAATCCATTAGGATCTTCTTGGTTCATTGAGTTACAACATAACAAGCAAAAAGGGCCAGAAGGGTTTGTCTTTAAATTATGTATTGTGGCTCTGTGCTGTATCTATTAGTCCCGTATAATGACTAATATATATTCTGGATGTGAATGGGGAGGTCATGCTCATATGGTTTCTATCTTCTAAGCAGTAAAATGTGAAACAGAAAAGCAGTTGGCTGATATTTGATTATCCATCCATCCACCCACCCATTTTCTAACCACTTCATCCATTTCAGAGTCACGGGGGGAGCCGGAGCCTATCCCAGCAAGCTATTTGATTATACTTTTGATTATACTTTATACCAATTCTTTCTTGCTTAAGACGACCGACTGAGTTTTCTGTGGAACATTCAAGTTGTCTTAGTCCCTCCTTGAACGTAATGCCTCTGGGAGAGGTCCAGGGATGCTGTAACCTTCCCTCTGCGACCAGTAGCTTTCTGCTCTTGGATGCTGTTTTTCTGGGGAATTTTAATTACCGTTGGCATCCACAGAACTTGTTATACCATGACAACAAGTTGGAAATCCGCTGCATTCCATACACTAGATTTGAGTGTCAGAGGGGCGATTAGTGTGGAAGGAATGAAAAAATAATTGATGTCCACCAATGGTCAGACAGACATCAGCAGTTGATTCCACACAGCACCAATCCCCAGACAGTGGATAATTAACACTCCAACAGGCAGCAGCTCCTGCTGTCGGAGCATTCAACACTATCCAGGTTCCATGGTACTGATATTGCTGTCTATACAGTCAAAGGCGCAGTGCCAAATAAATCCTGTTGCACATGCAAACCTCTGCCCTGCACCTAGAATGTGGATCTTCTGAAGGACATATGGGACCTTAACACTGTTAGTACCTTTAAACTGAAAATACACTTGGCACTTGTAAAGTAAAAAGTGCCCTATAGCATTTTATTAGATTCTATTGGCAAAGTGTATATTAGAACACGAATATGACTAGTTACAACTTATTTTGGTATTTTGTTCTTGAAGTAAGTTTACTGTAGATGCAGTGCCTCTCAAGCTCACAATGCTTTCACATATTGCTGTTTTGTAGCTTGCTGTTTAGACACTTTAAAGTAGAAATTAATATTTGTTACTATATATATTACTATCTATTGCACACATTCAAAACAAAAAAAAGAAAGAAGTTAGTAGATAATATGAAATAAAAATGCCATGTCATGATTGCATAAGTATCCAAACCCTTAATTTAGGTCTTTGCATTTTCAGTAACTAATTGAATATTGCTGCATAATGACTTCATAATCCCTTCATAACATGCTGTGCCAGACATTATAATCACATGCACAATGCTTTACACTGACATGCACAAATGACACAATGTGTTCATAAGAGGCCAAGTGCTACAAATGATGCTCTAGGTGCCTGTGGGATTTCAGTACTGTAAGACCTGGAGCTTCCCTTGAACCACTGCGGATTCTCCCATGGACACTAGGAGATGCACAGTATAAAATGGCAGATGGCTCTGCCATTGCACATTCTGGAGGAATTCAGTCATGTTCTTCACCTCTCCTTCACATTAATGAGAATCATGGCAGTATGATGATGTTATTGACAAATAATAGGGGTATCAGATAGAAAATAAGCAACCAAAGCAAACTTGATGATCACCATGTTATTATTTTGGGTAACACATGGACAAAAATGGAAAACATTTTTGCAGTCAAAGCAGATGTGACTAATACCATAAAGCGAAAGCAGCATTGTCCTAAATGGACTTAAAAAACAATGCAGAAAATTCACATAGCATTTTCTGTCTAGCTGCAGTGCATTTCCATTTATATTCTTACACTTGGGAATCTTGTTTTTCTGGAGATGAGAAGATTACATCCTTCCCTTCTGCAGATCACATCGCATGGCTGCAGACAATACATTTAATCCCCTGGAGAAGGGTATAATGGGAGCCATCAAGCTGAGCATTAAGATGGTTAAAATGTTTAAAATGGTTTTATTGTACTCTACACTGAGCAGCTTTAATGTCCATCCTGCCATTTTAACTACACATACTGCACATGCCTAATGCAGAGTGCAACCTCACTGAACACAAATCTGGCGTTTCTTTGTCCACATTAACTTATTTACCAGAATACCCGAAAACCAGGATAACCTTCGAGCCTGCAAAAGAATACAGTATTCAAGAAAATACTTAACCTTTCCCTTCACCAGTGCAAATATTCATGTAAATTTACAAAATTCTATATTTATGGACACTTTGATTTTAAATTGTATTAGTCTCACTTACATTTTGTCAAATATTTCATTGTCTATGAATACTTGAGATTATTCATATTCATCTGTGTCTATGCTGACATCTGATTTTAAGGACTACCCAATACTGACAATTATTTGCCAAGTTTGATTAATACATTCTTCTCTTTAAAAATATAAATCATAAATAAATATACTGCAAAGCAACAAGTAATAGGTTTATTCCATGCTGAGAAAAGCAGAGAGAAAACTTATCGACTGTGAAGCTTTCTTCAGGTACTGTATATTGATCCTGAACCTTAAAGCATGATTGCATTATTTTAAATCTGTATGTTTACATTTCTATACTGGCAATGTTAGGGAACACATGAACACATTTAATCTGAAATGGGGTTTAAAGGATTTAACTTAACCTTTTTCTCATATACTGTAAATACTATGTAAAATCCTTTTAGACCCGTATGAGTACTGAATCTGAATTCAACTGTAACAATAGTGCAAGGTTTCCTTTTCTAAAACACAAATTCTGAAGCCTTGTGCTTGTGTCATATCAGGGTACATAGGATATGTAACAGGTAAAGGTTCATTCCATTCTGAAAGGTGAAGAAAAGAAACACTACGTTTCAGCTGTGGAAACTTCTACCCGAAAAAGGCTCCAATGCAGAAATGTAGTGTTTCTTTTCTTTAACTTTCCTTGTTCCTTTACAGCCTAGAGCCTACAGTCTATCCTAGCAAGCAACAGGCACAAGACAGGGTACACTCTAGATGGGACGCCAATCCATCACAGGGCAGACATTCACAAACACAGACACGCACACGTTCACACCATCCCTTCACCAATGATGTAATCAATAACCAATGTCTACCTTGTGTGCCTATTTACAGATGCCAGAGACTTTTTGGTGGCCTCTAGTGACAATGTGGCTGCTACTGCAGAACATTCATAGAACTTTCTGCCACAGAGACACTCCCTGCAATAAATACCTTTTGAGATGGATATCTTTAAAAATAAAAGTATTATGGTATTTATTGATATTTATTGTTTTTTCAAAGTAAAATTGGTGTCCCTGAATGGCTTAACCCATAGCAGTGTGGGCTCAGCATAGCGGTCCAGATGTTGCCAGTCTGATTATGAGCTATGCCATTAGTTGACTGACACAAGGATTTCCCATGAAGCAGTGGCTAAGAGCCACCAGGAGTTGGGTGGGCTTTCATCAGCCCGAGTTCCCTGAGCTTTCGATGCAACAGCATCTCCTGGGCAGGATGCCTGTGAGCTTGCTGTGAGCTCAGTAAGAGATGCACTGGTCCTCCAATCAGCACTAGCACTTCAGTTCCAGTTACTTTTGTTGAATCAAACTCAACTACACTATGCACATGAATGAAATCAAATGCTTTTTTTGAATGCAGCTGAAAGACTCACAGTATTGGACGTGGGCATGTGAGGTAAAAAACATTCATAATCACTAACCATCTGATTAAGCAAGCTAAGCCTTACAGAACTGCCAGCATACTCACTCTATGATTACTCTGCATAAAGAACAATGTGATATGATTAGATACCAGGAGTACAGCTGCTTTCATGCTCCAGAATCAATCGTAATCAGATCACATGAAGAGAAATCTGTCTACATAATTCACATACATAAGTAAAGCTGTAGATGCTTTGTGCAAATCACCTGATATTTGAGGAAAATTACACCTAAAAAACATCCTGTTCCTGTTATTTCCTGACAGAAGCTTAGCCTCACAGAGCCCCTGGGAATCTACTGTACGGATTTCCTGACACCAAAGTGCCTGAGTCCATTTAATTGGCCATATTTTATTTGCTTAAGTGGCTGAAGGGCACACACATGAAAGTGTAACATGAGACAATCAGAGACACTCAAATTATACATGTACCAAATCCAAGATGTTAATCACGTACAGTAATTCCCAGCACCGATGCTGAGAACTGGTTTCATTTAAAAGCATTATAAAAGATCCCCAAAACCGTTTCTTCTTCAAACGCGTATGCTGATATATGGCATAGTAAACATATTACAGCTGAGCGATTTGAAAGCAAAAAATGTTGATCACAGTGATTTTAGGTGGGCATTGCACTGCCGTTTTACTTCTACTTTATCTAAAAAGTTTTCAACTGAGGAGATTGTTTAATAAAATATTAACTTACAATGTTTTTTGCATAAGATATTCTGGCTTCTCTACAAATTGTTTCAAATTCTGTAAATGATATAAATTTCAAATCGCCTGGCTCATCACTTTCATGTGTAGTGATGAATAGGTCCCATCCAGGGTGTATTTATTGTAATTGACTTATTGAGTCATTGCCTCATTGACTGCTGGGGAAGGCTGACTAACAACAACCCTGTATTGGTTATTGAAAACAGAGTGCTGGATAAATATTATTATTATTCCTTACACCTATGTTGTGTTTTTCTGGACACCCCCCTCAAGCACTTCATAGGTAATGGGGTCTCCCCTCTACCACCAATGCGTAGCCCCCACGTGGATGATATGACAGCAGCCAAACTACACCAGTACGCTCCTCACACAGCTCTCAGTGGGGAGGAGAGCAGAGTGATGAAGCCAGTTCAGAGATGGGGATTATTAGGAGGCCATGACTGGTAAAGGCCAGGGGGAGATTTTGGCCAGGATACTAGGGTTAACACCCCTATTCTTTTCGAGAAACGCCCTGGGACTTTCAATGACCACAGAGAGTCAGGACCTCGGTTTTACATCTCAGCCAAAGGACGGCGCCTTTTTAAAGGATAGTGACTTTACTGGGGCATCAGGACCCTCACAGCCTGCAGGGTGAGTGCCTCCTCCTGTCTTCACTAACACCTTTTCCAGCAGCAGCCTTAGCTTTCCCAGGAGGGAGGTCTCCCATCCAGGTACTGACCAGGCTCCTGCTGAGCTCCAGTGGGCTGCCAGTTGTGAGTTGCAGAGTGATGTACAGTAGTTGTTGGCTAAATGTGTTGAATGGTAAACACTGACTTCTATTTATTTCACTATAGTTCATAATCATATCATTTTCCAAATGGTAAATTCCAAAGGCCGCAAAATAACAAAATCAGTGTATGAATGTTATAACAAATGCTAATAATCCACTAGTGCCATTTGATGACACTTTAAATCCTCCCACACGTGTGTCATTATCAGGCAATTGGAATTGCATAGTTTCAAATCGCAAAATAGCACATTAATGCCCTACTGATGAGACTTAATGTTACTGATGAGAGACTAATGTTATGAACACCGATGACGACAACAATAAAAAAAGAAAGGAAAAGAACCATTTCAAAATCAAGTAAGTAAATGTTTCATAAAGACTAGCTGCTGACATCAGTGCACTGGTTTTCTCAGACTGAGCAGGAAATGTAAAATAATAGCCTGTGCGTTGTGAGATATAATTAATGGCTTAGGCATGGTAGCACCTTTTCTTGGCAGTGTCTACTGCTGTGGTTTTGTCTGCTAATCAAAATCAATACAAAGCTATGACCTACTGAATACCTGCTATCCGTTGAGTTTCAGAAACACAATGTACTCGCAGTATATTTTTCGTACATTATTTAGTCACTGCATGACTCATGCTCACAAACAGGAAAATAAAATCATCTGGACTAAAATAATGTTATCACTCTAAACGTGGGTGGGAACTCTGAGCAGTCGGCACTGCTGAAATTCAGGGAGGCTGGAGCTGTTCTGAAATGAGCTCTGTTAAGGCTCTGCCCAAGCACATCATGAACAATGTTTTTTCAAATCTAATTTGTTCCAATAACTCAAATGTGGGGCCTCCATTTTTCATTTAACCTTTAAGGATAAAGCTAGAAGACCCCTTTGTTTTTTTCTAGGAGAGAGCCATTTGCAAACTGTCTTATTCGTGAATTACAATATACTGTCACTTTTCTGTCTTTTTCGTTTCCCTTTTTGTTTTTTGTTTTTACTATGAAACACTGTGTTTATTAGAAAACAGACTGAAACAGGGATACAAAAATATGTTTTTCTTTTAAATGCAGAAATGTACTTCAGAAAAATTACAAAAGAAAAGAGATTATTTTGCCCATCTAGCTTGATTGTAGCTGTTTGATCTGATGATCTCACACAGCTGTTTTCTAATAGAAGCCAGGGTAGCAGTATCAACAACAGGATTAGGCAGCAATTTTCACATTCCCACAAACCTTCACATCAAGATGTTTTAACTGAGTTTCAGCTGGTGGGTTCTGCTTTGTGCTTCACTGTGGACCAGTTCTTACTTCAAAGACAAGCCTTACTTTGAATGCCTACTGCCTGCAATTTAAGAATGAATATTTTATGAGGAACTTTATCAACGGCTTTCTGAAAATTGAAATATACCATATCACGTACGTAACTATTACTGCTTGTTCAAAGAACCCTAACAAGTTAGTTAAGCGAGACCTATCATTTCAAAATCCTTGGAATCCCTAGAATCCCATTGCCATACTGATTAATATATAGCCATCCTTTATCTTAGTGTTTAAATTCTAATTATCTTCTCTGTATTCTACATGCAAATCATGGTAAGGCTTGTTGATGATTGTCACTGTCTCTGCATGGGTGCACCATTATATTCTACCCCACATCATTCCTCCTCATTTTAAACTTCAAATATGTTTTCTGAAGCTTTGGATGCTAGGGCTAAGATAAGTTAACACATTAATCGATGACCTAAAAATAAATGAGGAAACAGACACACAAAAATATTACAGCACATAAGCAACATGATATAAAAAGGTAAGAATGGAAAAAAATGTCAGCTCCTTATGTGTTTAAAAATTGTAGATTGCTCTCCTAAATCATTTTGGCTTTAGTCAGCAAATGAATATGCCTGCGCTGACGAAGGATACTGTAACACTCCGGGGTTCACATGGGTATGCGCCCTCACTGCTGCCGCCTCAGGTCGGCCCCCCACCGCTGGGGACTCGAACCCGGGCCTCTGGCATCACTCAACAGGGACCCAGCCTCTTGAGCCAAAGGGAAATCTCCCCTCAGCCCGACGGCTGCGGTCCCTGCTATTCACAGGGAAGGGCGGTGACGTCACCGCGCTGGTCAGCCGGCTCGAACAACCTGCAGTGGTGGCCGTATGCGTTACAGTACAATGGATCTTGTTACCACCTGTGGCCTGACTGTTAGAGAAACTTTATGAAGAAGGGATACAGGGAAAACTGTTACATTCCACATCCCTCCTCTAGAGGGCGCTCCTACCCCTTTCGGTTTTGATTAGTTTCTACTATTTCCTGGTGCGTCTCGTTTGGTTTTTGGTTAAAAGCCTAGCGTCTCTGCAGTTCCTGGCTCAGTATTGGAAGATGGATGTCACAAGGTTTGCCTATTTTCCGGGTAACCCGAAGGCAGGTCTTATTCCCCGGCGTCCTGACCGCCTGGGTCCGGGATTTAGAGCGCTTGGTCCCGTTATGTTTTAGTTCCTGTTCATGGGCCGGTACTGACCCGGTTCCCGTTTTTAACTGTTTGTCTTGGATGGATCTCCCGGCCCTTGGATTCCCTTTTGGATTTCCTTGGACTTGGTTGCTTCCGCATCTCCCCCGTGCACCTGCTCGCTACAGTCACCACCCCCTGTCTGTCCACCCATCCTAACCCCGTGGTACCTTCCTCCGTTGTCTTTTATGGATGATACCGTCCGCATAGGGTCTTTAATAACGCACTCCACGGGAGTCAGAGCCGGCTCAAATTCAATTCCTGTTGTTTTCAGAAGTGTAGGGATATTGAACATTGATTCATCAGCTCTGCGAAGGCCTGGCGTCTTGTCTTGGGAGTCCCTCATCTTGAGGGGCTTGCTGGGATAAGCTCCAGTACCCTCCCCACGACCCTGAATTGGATAAAGTGGCTAGAAAATAGCTGGATGGATGTATCAGCTAATATATGACACTGACATTGTATGATAAATCTGATACACATTCTACTGTACATGACATTTGGTAATTTACAGATTTTAAATGACAGATTTATTCAAATGCAAATACCTATTTAACTGGAAATTCTCATTACTGCTGGGACAGTCCTGGTCAGACTGTAATAACTGGACCAGTTGGTAGTGCTGTGACATGTTATCTCTCACTGTTTGACATGGCAGGATTGTATTTGACTGTAGGATCTTGCCAGGTTGGAAGCCACTTGATGTGTCTCATGTGTTTTGGAAATATGTGGGGCTTGTGCTAGGCTCTACAATAGGTACTGTTCCATCGCAACCCAACCCAACAAGATCTGTTACTCACTAATGTATCTCAGTTAACACTATCGATGATCAACAAGTCAAGTTTTCTTAGGAAGGATAACTGCAGTGAAGAGTTGGGTTTAAATAAATAGAAATAAAAGAACTGTTAAAAATAAGATAGCTGATATGAACAGCCCATCAGACAGAGAACAGTAGTGTGCTGACATAGTCCAGTGCATAGCAGGGCACAGAGCGTCCATTTTAAGTTTTTTTACATGATTTGCACTATCCTTGACATTAAGCAGGTTGAATCACATCACCTCCTGTGCTTGATCAACTCTCTTGCGGATTGATTTAGTACTGAAGCAACAGTCAAGGTGAGTCAAGTGCATCGCAATATGCCATCAACAATCAACTGAAGTGACACCAAAAACGTTTAATCAATATTCAACATCTGTAGATTGTATTCTTCTAAACACGTACATTCATACACACAGTTCTAGATAAGTACAGTATAGCATTTCATATGGAGTAAACATACTGTAAGAAGTTAAATGCACTCCAATCCAGAATGTTTTCATGGGCTATTCATATGACTTTCAGACACTACAGAACCCTGTGTATCATACTCCTTTTGTATCAAACTGAAGACTGCGCCACTTCTGTCTAAAAAGTATTGTGTCCCATTGACCTTTCAGAGTGCTGAGGAAAGAGATATGGGCATGGGGGTATTTTTAGTCTCCTGCATTGCCTCTGGTGAACAAAAATAACCGAATCAAAAAGAGGAGACGGGGTTATGATGCACCTGGCATCACACCCAGTATTTTAATCCAAAGACTTCAGTCTGTATTATTGTTATTTTAAGAATATATCTTTACGTCTCGAATGGCAGAATGCTACTACACTACTAAATTAGTACTGTAAATGTGTGTCTGAAACAAACACGTTCTACGTCTGCAAACTTCACTTCTAGATATGTCCATATCGCCCATGCGTCTACAATGAAAATTCATCAAAATATTTCTGAATGATGATTTTGACTCGATGCAGCTTAAATGCTCATAATTTAACAGTTATGGCCATGAATTACAAAGGCTGGGTTATGACGAAAAATGGCAGGCTGAGACCTGCAACCAGTGTGAAGCCCAGCCAAACAAAGTCCAGTGGGGGTCTACAGGGCAGGTGGCCAGCCAGGTGTCTGTAGTGATATAAGCAGCACATTCTAGAGGATAAGCATAGCAGGCTCCCATTGAGCATCTGGTTCAAAAGTCCGTAAAAGAAAGTGTGCTCTCATATAACGAAAAATATTGCAGTTGGTAAAGTTGTGAATTTTATTTTGTTTATTATAGCTGGCAAAATGGCAATGTCGGCCAAATTTTCTCAGCTTCTGACCATTTTAGTAAAATCCCCAAATCACCCCTGGCTTTGAAAGCAGTTTGTAAAGGACAATACAGATATAAAATCATGCAGAAAAAATTGAGAGAATTAACTAGTAACCTCACCATAAACTTACTAATTAGCTACTGTACGTTTTACTGTAGTTTTAGCATAATAGTGCTTTTGCCTAATTTAATTAACCCAATTAATTTAATTACCTTGTTTTTAATGTGCTCAGATAATCTCTTCCCATAGTTTTTACAGTTATTCATACTCTGCTGAGGAGTGACTACCGCTGGCTAATTTTGTCAGTGGTGTCGGGTTAACACATTGACACTGAGGTCACCAGATGGGATGTTACAGAGGGAGTTCATTCAGCTGTGTGACCCAGGCAACCACACTCTCCACCTTAAACAGACAGCAATGATGCTGAGCTAGTGTGTCGTCCAGCAAAAAAGTCACATGGATAACAATAGTAAAATAATGGTTCCTGGATAGAAAAATATACTGTAGTCATAAGCATTCAGATAACATCAAACAGCGATACACTATGAAACCTAGAAAACATTTGGTGTTCTTGCAGTTACTAAGGATAACTAATAGAAAAAGTTGATTTTTTTGGAATACGGCTTCAATGGATTCTATGAAAACACACATGCAGTGATAGTACTGTGTACAATTTAGTGTTGATTGGTTAAATGTCCCCCGTGATAAGGAAAATGCATTCATACCAAAGTCATGTCCACGTTTGAAATATCATATCTGAGTTTTTCTGATATGCAATGATAAGCAGCCTTTTCTGGGCTAACAAGGAGGTGTTGGGAGAAACAGGCAAGCTGACAAATGCAGACAAGTGCCATATGAGCACTGCTCATTTTAGGCAGAATGCTGTACACTCCTAAATTGCTTTGACTTTACTCAGCATATGAGTATGCCTACTCCTGACAAAGGACACATATTGGACCTTGTTATCACTTGTGATCTTGTAAGTGACCTTTAAAAATTGATAATAGTGATATTATTTAACCATCTTTAAATAATGTTCTATTTTGGAGGTTAATTTGTAGGCTCCAGTGTCTGCATAAAAATGTAACCCTACTAGCCAGTTTTGCATCATCAGGCCTATTAATTCAGTTTTGTTTTCCTAATCCATCTTAAATTCTCTTGCCAAGCTCTTGTGATCCTTATCCCTCTAGCAAAGAGGACTGCATTATGTTTTGCAGTTCCAACCTTGGTGCCATTTTAAATAGTCTAACTCCAGAAAACAATAGCAAAGTCTCACATACCTCCTTTTGGTACAACAGTCAACTTCACTTGAGGGCATACTGTAAACTCAAAAGTAGATGGAGAGACACTGGTCTTTCTTTTTACCAGCCATCAAGCAACACTAGTAATCCTGTTGCAATGTGCTGAGTACAACTCAGTCTGTGATTTTGGGGAATCCTTTTTCCACAAATCATCATCTTGTAAATCCAGTTAGCCATGACATTCTCAAATAATCCATCAATAAATGCAACTTTCAAGTTACGTTTGTCTGATTTTGCCAAATTCCATGAAGCTTCTTCACAGCTGATATCTGAAATTATCACTAAAATGAAACTTACTCCATATTCTGCTTTGAACCCAATTCCTGCTGCTTTGCTCTATTTCAATATTGCATTTCTCAGGCATATTATAGATATGGAATCGTCCGTAAACCTGCAGGTACAGTATTATCACTCTTGTAAAAGCAGAATTTAGATTCCTGGCTGTAATTATCAATTAGCGTACCACTTTTGCCAGATTCTCTAGAAAAGGGCAGTGCTGCTCAGTTACAAGATCCTCTGTCTGCAAATATATTTTAATTTTAAATGTAACTTTAAATCTGAATTTGGGTTCAGATTGATCCACTAAATTTTCAGCATCTACCGAAACAGCTCTTGCTCTCATTAGTAAAGTTTAGTTTGATTAATGACTGCTGGAGTTTTTTTTATCCATGTCACCTTTGATACAGCTGATTGTACCATACAGCAGAAGAGATTACAGAGGGTGGTTGGTATTACGGAAACTGCTTTATCAAGGTTTAAACAATATCTGAAAACCGATTGTTCAAATTATCTATTCCTCTTTAACAAGGCTGGTGACAGCTGGTGACCTACAGGGCTTTGATCTTGGTCCCATTCTTTGTAGATTCAATATGTTGCCACTGGGTCAGTTACTTTTATTCTTTGATGATACCACGAATTATCAGATAGAACCAAGTATTATTTCTTCTTAGGCCTCTGACAGAAACGGCAGAGATAAAGTCTCTTGACGAGACCATGGAAGACTGCACTTTCTGTTTCTTACTAATTAAAGACAAAATTCCCGTGGATGTCTTCGCTCCCATGTCTGTGATTCCAACAACGTCTTTCTAGATTAGTCGAACTTGATATCTTAATTCTTGAAAACAGCACATTAAAATGATTAGTCTTTAATTTAAGTTAGAATGCATGATGATTATGATCCTACCCATTTCCACAGTTGTAATCTATGTTCCACAGCCTTCATTCAGCTCTTCAGAGGAATAAAGGCAGTTTTATGCACACCACTTTATGGGCTCTCTTATTGTTTTGGGGTATCATCACAGAGGTTTTTTATGTCCTTTGTCATACAACAATGGATAATCAATTCATTCATACTTGTTATTAAGCTAGTTTATTTATAGCACTTAACCTAACATGTTTCGGAAATTCTTGGATTTTTTTATATGAACAAAACGTTTGTACTATGTTATTCTCTGAAAATTGACAAGCAAACAGTTTCCAAGACTATATATTTGTTCTTTATAAGTACAATATCTGGATGAGCAACAATGTGCTGCCCAAGAATGTATCTACTGTATATGAAGCTTAGTTGACAGCTGATCAATCAGAACTAAACTTTTCTGACTGTCATTTACAAAATAACAAGCGAGCAACCGCAAGAAATTATCAGGATCGACCAACTGAATTTCAAATACAAATTATAAAAAATGATCTGTATAGGAAAGATCAAGACTAACAAATAAATAAACTTCAAAAACTACTGCACTTGCTGTCTACCTTTTCAGTTGCATTGATATGAGCCCATCATAATATTGTTGTTATGAATATCACCACCAATTGATATTATTTTTAGTCATGTTAAAAGTATTGCGATTACAGTATTAATGGTGCATTATAAAAGAGCTAATTCTGTGGTGTGTAGAAATGAGATATTTCTGGATGTTACTGTTGTTGTGTCAATATTAATGATAAAAAAATATTTTTTTATGAATGCTGTTAGCTTAATGTTTTGAAACACAAGTAAAATAATAACTTTATTATCCTTATTATTAGTTATTTTTCAGTATATTTTTATGTCAAGAAAAAGGAAAGGATATTTACTGGGTTCTGTCATTTGAGTTCTAGAACCTCAGAAATGACCATTTCTTCTGGTTACATTGTGAAATGCCTGTTTACAATCAAAGAAATCACTTTTAATCAATTAAAATATATTTTAATTTTTATATCCCAGTTACTGGAAGTTTAAATATTCACTGCCCCATTCATCCTGGAAAACAGCATTAATTGCATGTCCCAGTTTCTTGTGCTCTTGACGGTTAACTGCAGGTTACTTTCTGTTATGCAACATCTGTGCAGTCTTCTTAATCTCTTTTTTTCAGCTCAGTATGATGCAGCCTTCTAAACCTAGAACATTCTGTACAACATTTTACTTTTAAATATCAAGGAATACAACTATCTAAACATACAGTATAATAAGCCTTTATGCCCCAGTATAGTGACGGGGACACCATACTGTAAAAAGGCGCTGTCCTTCAGATGAGACGTAAAACCGCGGTCCTGACTCTCTGTGGTCATTAAAAATCCCAGGGTTGTTCTCAAAAAGAGTAGGGATGTAACCCCAGCGTCCTGGCCAAATTTCCCATTGGCCTTTACCAATCATGGCCTCCTATTAATCCCCATCTCTGAATTGGCTTCATTACTCTGCTCTCCTCCCCACTGAGAGCTGGTGTGTGGGGAGCGTTCTGGCGCACTATGGCTGCTGTCTCATCATCTAGGTGGGGCTGCACACTGGGGGTGGTGGAAGGTAGTCCCCATTACTGTAAAGCGCTTTGAGTGGAGTGCCCAGAAAAGCGCTATATAAGTGTAAGCAATTATAATTGTTAATATTATTATTTATTACACTTATGGTATAATTGTATAAAGGGTAAGCCTTTGGCCACATACAGTAAATGGCAGGCTGTGGATTTGAACCACTACTGCAAATACAGATGTCCTACCCCTGAGTTGGTTTGATCCATTCAGTGGACCGAAAGTCACATGTTCTTTCATCCACTTAACGCTAAAGAAAGCAGGACAAGCTGTGGCTCTAGTGAAGATTCTATCTTTATCAGTAAAAATCATTTTAAGCTGTTGCCAGGTATAGCCAGGAATCCCTACACGTGGAAGTTCCAGTAGGGAGCTGCTTCAACATGCGTAGGCTACAAAGGAACAGTTAAAAGTATCATCCATGCAGAAAATCTTCAGGTCACACCTGAAGAAGGCTACACCTGAAGAAGGCTAAAACGTTGTGTCTCTCTTCTTTTCCTTTCCTTTCCTTTCAGTGTGAAATAAACCTTTACCTGTTCCTTTGCATCTCAGTTAAATGTCTCGTGTGAAGGTGTTACAGCGCGGGAGTGGGAGGAGACGCGGCAGATATTGGTTAAAGTCGACGCCCCGTCTCAGGGGGGGTGAAAAAAAGAAAAATGCAGCGCTTGGAACAGCAGCATCCAGGCTGGAAGAAATGGAGAACATGAGGCCAGAACAAAAGAAAACTCAGTCTGCCCCGGTGGATCCTCACAGTGCGACAGGAGAAAAAGAGAAAATAAAGAGAAGCAAAAAAGCGGCCTCTACGATCTTTCCACAATCCACCCCGGGACGGTCCCAGGAAGGTTCTCCCCTTGCGGGGTTCTGCTCGTCCCTCCAGGAGGTGTGTGTCTCTCAGTGGCCCCACAGCTGCTGCTCGTCCTTAATCAGCCAGGGCAGCTGTGGTTGCTCAGGCAACGTGCCACAAAGGATAGCACTTTTTACAGCATAATTTTCACACTCACCAGCTGAGGCGGTACTTTGGTAATTCTATTTAAGAGGGAAGAGCACAACCCACTGACACAGCCATCCAAGTACTGATCAGGCCTTTGAGATTGTTGTTTATTGGTTATTTAAACAAGCCCTTGTTTATTTTTCAAGATCTGACGACATCAGGCTACTAAGTGGAAATGCTGATACATTGTAAAATCTTTAAAACAATTTTCTGAATTAATTTAAGCTATGTTTAAATTATGTAAGTAACAATGTAAATTAATATAGCATTGGTACAGTTTTTTTGGTAAATTTCAAGTGTCATTCTGTTGTAGTTAGATTTTATATTTCAGCAGTGGTTAGATAGTCATCATACTTTTCTTTCATTATTTGAAATTAATCATAAGTTAATTACGATTCATTTATAATTAGCCAGATGTTGATATGTTGACTAATGTTTTCCTGGAACCAGCTTATTAAGATGGCTTGATCAGTGTCTCGGGGATTTAAGCTGGAAGGCAGCTTGTCCTTCTAAGTGACCCATGAACCCATGAACTAATTATGAATGAGATAAAAAACCCTTGTGTGATCAGACAAAGTCGGGTTCCTGTCAATTTCTTTCATACACCATGTTCTCTCATTACATTATATCACCAATGCGTATTTACAAGTCTCACTATAGGTGCAGTATTTTAAAGGGGTGATACTACATCCTGCTTACAAAACTATTTGGACATTCATTCTTCTTTTCTATCACACATTATGAATTCTTTGCTTTAAATGAAAAAAAACCATGAATGGTATAGCACTGCTGTATATAAACTCTTCTATAAACATATATATTATATGTTCTATAAACTCAGAAGTATATATATATATACTTCGAGGATAATTGGTTTCCAGTCTGCATGAATTCCTTAACAAAGTACTCATCTATGTGAAAATATGCATTTTTGTTCGTGACAAAAATAAACAACAACCGCGCATTTATCCAATGTAATGTTAATGATCTATGACTGCTTAAGCTGTGTGAGCCCAGGAATTGTCTGAAATGGGTCTGAAACCATTGTATCAGTTTAATCTAGAGGCAAATCTGTAATGAAATAATCCTGACTGTCACCTCTTGCCCTTTAAAAAAACACTACAGAACACGAGGCCAAGAAACTCAGACAGTAAACAGCAATCATTCTGCCATTACTCAACTAACACATAATATTTTCTACTGCTTCTACACACTTCACATGAAACATGAGTGTATACTTTTCCAACGTGGAATTCGGTACCCACAGGTGTATTGCAGCAGTTAATTTTTCGAAGTGATTCGAGGCGGTCCCGATTTTCACACTTCTCATTGTGTATGGCTAAGGTGCTGTTCAGCAAAATCATAATTCTGGGCCATTCCCAAGCAAAGGCAGAATAAGGACTTATCCGTCATGGGACAGGATGTGATATAAGTCATATTTAACAGTTTTCTAAGGAAAAGGAAATGGATGTTCTATAGTACATGCTGTAACAAGACTGTCTAGGACAATTATTACCAGGTGACATCTGTATTCAACACCCGAGACAGATGTTTTTAATGGACAATGATGTATCCTGTGAAGCTGACCAAGCTATAAGAAGACCGAATGAAACACAAGATCTAACATCTGTGGCCTGCAGCATCAGCGGACCTAAACTCTGCTTAAGATCCAGTGGTTATCCTTGAAACTTTTCTTTGAAACGGCCCCCAGTAAACCTGTTTTTTAAGATTCTCTCATACAGGCTAAGGGATGGGTTATGGGTTCTTTATCACAAACTCTGTAAATGTGTTTCTGTTTTCCATTAACTAGTACTACCGCAAATGATCAATGCTATTGATCTTTCCAAGTGTTAAACATGGTTCAAGAATAAACAAGAATGAGTTTTAAAAATGACATGTGTCAAGTCTCTGAACCATCAATTGAACCCTTTCTTCTTGTGCAATATGAAATGAAACAGCGTGCCTCATCAAACAAAATTAAATATTATTTAATGTTAACGGATATACTGTACTAAACCACATGAATGTGCACTACATAGATTCTAATACCCTGAAAACTGCATCTGTACATAAATGGTACATGATTTCTAAGAACTTGAAAACAATCAAGAGATATAATTCATTAGAAACTAAACTGAGCTTTCATGTACTGCAAACCAAAATATTCTTCTGCAGACAGATGGGTTTGCAGTCCAATTGGGTTGAATCTTGTCTGGCACCCTCAGAAATGAGACATAATAAGCACTGAAATTATTGACAAAATTATAAAAGAAATGCTTGTTTACAAACCCTAAAAACTTTAAAGAGGTCTTTCTCTGCAAATAACCTCTTCTCAAACACCTTCATATTTTCCTGCACAAACTACATATTGTAAAAATTAAAATAGATAACTCGCTACCGCACAGGTATTCAGGAATCAGAAGATAAATGACTGCTTTGATTAAAACAAATAAAAAGCAGTTGGATTTAAACTGGTACCTAGCCTGCATTCATTTTTAAAACAGAAAAAAAAACAAAACAAAACTGTTCCAGATCATATTGTCTCACATCCGTTCGTGAAGGTACAGTAACATGAATTTTGCTCTTACCTCACAGGCTGTATCAAGCCATCCAAGGTGAAGAAAAATAAAATATCTGTAGCAACATCACTCGTGATTTCAGCAATACCAGCACAATTCCCTGAACCGTGTGATTAAGTGTATATAAAAAAGAGTTGAACCATTTCTCTCCAGTACTTTAACTTGTCTTCTAATATTGGGGCGCTGGGCAAAAAAGCGACCTTCTAGTCACCCATTCCCCCTTTTCCTTTCTAATCGGTATATCCCAAATCATTTGAAGCGATAATTTTGATAATTAATGATGCAGCGAGGCTTGCATCAGCATGTGAAAAAAAGACGAGCGCTCCTCTCTGGTGAATTCTATTAAGAGAATGCAGTACGTTTTTTGCCAGGTGTCCAGTCCCTGTGTTTAATTGCTTCTGCTGGCACAACTCGGTAGGACCAGGGGAGCAATTCAACAGGAAATCTATGCATGTGAGCTCTTCCCACCCTCATGTTGACACAGATAGGATAGGCCTTCTGATCTCACAATTAATGCTTCATAACTGCAGTCAAAGCTGATGTGAGCTTTTAACGTAACAGTATTAAATTAACCGTTGATGCAAGTCTTGTCTGCCTAATACTGGGATGAAAATAGCCTGGAGTGCTATGTATTTTCTTCTTTTTTTTTTTCCGGATTAGCGCGCAGGCTGGAATAAAACACGGGACTCTTCTTTTCATTATTATCGTTTCTTTAAAATATAAAATAGCCTATATATAACTCCTCAGGAAAATTCTAACAGGAAGGACCGTGTCACTATGGAAACAGATGGCTTTTTAAAATAGAAACGTTCTACAGCACTGTTAATATAAAGTCACGGACAGAACTTCACACACCTTGCTATCTCTTCAGTGTGAAATGATTTAACCCACACTGATATCATTACCACGTAAGCATTTTGAATATGTACTACAAACAGTATACAAAGTTAATATGACTGTACTGTACAGTATGTGTAATATATCGCATTAGAAGATATTAAAAATACACGTATGTGGTACTGTTAAAAATGGACTTTATTTCTAATTGAACAAATAGAACTCTGAAAACATAAAGACAACCAGTTTTTCTAATGTTTTAGTAATGACTGAAATTAACATCAGTATTTCTTTTCATTCATTTACAATTTAAATGTGTATTTCACACAATAATCCTTAGTGCTAGTTGGAACAGTAGGTGTTTAGAAGAATTTTCACATATCCATGTTTCCTAAGTAACATCTGCATGATTTAAATTATTTTGCATTATAAAGAGCAACATTTATTCTACAACAGTTCTTTTATTTCAATAGTGGAGTGACTCAAAACTACTGAGTACCAAGTGCAGGGACAAGCTCTTATCCCAGTCTTAAGGTTGAATACACTGCTTTAAAGACATATTTAAATGAACAAGGTTATTATGCTCAAATTATTTTTTACCTCTTTAGTGAGAATAAATCTCATTTCCATATGTCACTCCTTCAGCCAATCTGTAGGGCGTGATCACATTTTTCCACATAGAAATGTATTGAAAGCCATTCTTTTCATTAGGTCTGTATAATATCAATGCATAGATTTCACAGGTACAGTATACACATTAAAAATGTTCTTTTTTCTCCCACCAAGTTCTGACCACAATGTCACTGTGGTTGTAAGAGGTTAGACGAGAATGAAAGCACTGAATAAAACTGAAAGAGAGAAAAAGAGAATGTTACACTCCCTGACAGTACAACTGTTTGTCTGTGGTCGTCAGAATGTCGCACGTGTAAATCGCTTTGGTTATATAAAAGAATAACAAGAAAAAAAATAATAAAGCTTCCTAGCTCGATCTGAAATGGGAAAAAAAAAGTAATGGCCACACAGACCCACGCTTCAAGATTTATCTACAAACCCATACAGCCATTTTGAATCTGCTTATCACGGTGGGAGTCCCATCCTCTTTATACATATAAAATAAAATATGATACAGAAAAATATATTTAAAAAATGGAATCCACATAAAATATCACCATGTTTGCAAAATATATTCCATCATCTATGTTAGAAGTCAGCCCTTTTCAAGCAAAGTATTTAAGTACATTCGTTTTCTACTCTTAAACTGTACACGTTTATTTATTTATTTTTATTGATGGTGCCTTTTCTAAGGTAACAGCCACGTTTTCTTACCAGCTCCTGCCTGTTTCATGTGTATAGCAACAGGGATAGTGCTGAGTCAATGAAGTCTCATGGGCTTCTTAAAGGTACAACAGTACAGTACGTTTATTTTGTTTTTCATGGTCTTTCAATATACACTTTATCTTTGGCCTCAGTACAGCACCGGAAGTCAACAGGAAGATGGTAAGCTTCTTCATAGAGGAAACATCTGTGATTTTTAAAAAATAAGAATATAACGTACAGTAAGTGGAAAACGTATAGGCTGTGAAGAAAGAAATGGTAATATATTACATTTTAAATTGTGATTTAACTAAGGTTGTTTGCTGCTCACTGATTTGTCTGAGAACATTATGTCAAGCTGACTAGCAGAGCACCCTTAAACCCTGAAGCCAGAAACTGTATTTACAATCTTTATTTATACAGTACATATCCTATATGTGATCACAAATCTCATTAAAATTTATTTTTACAGACACTGATGATACACTCTTTATTCAGATGCCCTTATTATTGTATTATTCAGGTTTGAATTCATTCAACATTCAAATTATTCATTTAATTTAAACAAAATTAATTTGTAGTCTGCACAAAGCCTTCTGATTTTCAACCATTGACAAAAAACCTTGCAAGCAGGAACAATACATTTAATTTATCTATTATTTTTATAATTTATTTGTAATTTTATCAGTTTTGTTACTTTCTAACTAATATTTTATTTACATTTATGTAGAAATTCTAAAGAAGCAGTACAATATTTAATTTAAAAAAAACAATAGTCCTTAATTTCAAAATGGAATGACATATATAGTTTGGAATACAGTATAACAGAAATGTAAGAATCCTCACATGATATATAAATGAACTGAAATTTAGCCTCAGAAATACAAAGACATTTTGCTGAAATAATAATAATTCCTTACAGTTATATATTGCTTTTTTGGACATGCCACTCAAAGTGCTTTACAGGTAATGAGGACTCCCCTCCACCAACACCAATGTGCAGCCCCACCTGGATGATGCAACAGCAGTGAAACTTCATACAGTGTCCCCATCACTATACTGGGGCATTAGGACCCACACAGACCACAGGGTGAGCGCCCCCTGCTGGCCCCACTGACACCTCTTCCAGCAGCAGCCTTAGTTTTTCCCAGGAGGTCTCTCATCCAGGTACTGACCAGGCTCACACCTGCTGAGCTCCAGTGGGCTGCCAGTTGTGAGTTGTAGGGTGATATGTCTGCTGGCCATACTGTATATCGACGTCAATAATGTTGCCCAGGAGCCCTCTGTAGTCATGGGCCTAAAATTCATAGCATCTGGAGAGCTGAGGAAACCTGCTTCAAGTTTTTTTTTTTCAAAAGAAAATAGATTCCTCTCCCCATCTCCGTTTTAACATCTATGGCTGGTGGCATGCTTTCGATATTATTTACTAGTTCAGCAACAAACTGCTGAAGGCAAGCTAGTGGTTGAGATATTAAGTCTGTACAGAGTGGGGTCAAACAATGCAATCCAATAGCTCCATGCTGTAAAATGATACATTTCTGTGCATTGCTGTAGAGACCTTTAATGCTGGCATCTATAAATGATTCTTTTCTATAAACACTTTGATATATTTGATTACTATTTGCATTCAGATCTGTGAGGTGAAACTGTGAGACTGAACTATTGTCTCTACATGTGAGGGGCAGGGGCCTCTGCTGGAGCAGTATTGGCACCCTGGCTTTCTCTAAGTTTTCTGATTTGCATGTCCCCCCTCTGCAATCTCCACAACTAAGCAAATAACAAGGTCTGAGCGACAGAGATGCTGCACAGACCTGAGAGTTTATCCATTAACACAGTATAAACATCTCGCTTAGCTTGTTCGCAATGGCTTGTTGCTAAAACAAGGGGTTTGACACATTGCAAGCATTTAATTGTTTTTGTACAGAAAAAAAACAAACATTGCAGTTACCCGTGGCTAATATTTTGGTTGGGCACTGATGCGATTCATCGCGGCATATGTCAAACTGTATTACTTTTAAGTAGAAACAAAATAATATTGCATTTGAAAATACCACAAAATAACCTGAATTTCACTTCAGACTTGTTTAGTGTGAGATAACCTAAATGGCTCTACAGCTGTCAACAATGAAAGCCTTATATGTTTTGTAATCATTATTGTAAATTACACTGGATTACTGAGAGTAGCTGTACTTGAAAAAGAAACTTATTCTGCCATTAGAATGAAGAATTTGAAGGGAGAAAGGTGAAAATAACTCACTATACGCACTTAACTACCACCCTGTAGATAGTCTATTGGCATTCATGCCTGCCCTGAGATAGGAACTGGTAAGCGTTAATTAAAAGGGTTAAGCATCAGTTCACCTGTTCCCTGGTGGCCTATACAAATAATTGCAGTTTCTAAACTATGTTCATATGCTTGAATCAAACTGCTTTTATCAATACCACCAGGGCTTTAAATGGATTCTTCTTGCTATTGCTTTTGTGAAAATCTCTTGTTTCTTGTTCTGTCTGGAGACAAGTGCATTGACTGGGCCCACATCGCAGGCTTCAGCATTCCCAATGCCAACATTTAACAGTGAACGGATCCTTTTTAGTGAGGTCATTAAGCCACACTTCATATGGATGTTACAGAGAAACACCGGGCCTCAAGGCAGAACAAAATACAGTGAATGGGGGGAGAACTGTTAAAGGGAACAGGGAATAAAAAGATTAGCTTCAGCACCGTAAGAGAGCTCCACCTTTGCACACCTGACAATTAGACCACACTCCTGAGATCTGGAGCATTTAAAGAGACCAATTTTCTGTTTTTATGAAAGGGCCTGTTGCCTTATTTTTGTGAAAATATTTACAGACACATATTCTTTCTCTTTCCTTTACTACATTACTTGAACCTCAATTACAGGGTAAGTTAGATTTTTGTTGTTGAAAGAAGTGATCTGAAACTCACAATTTAGTAAATATCTGTACAAAATAGTCCTAGACCTTGTGTGTTGGTGTTTTTGATTTGTTATCAATAAATTACTGTTTTTCTTGTTTTTGTTTGTCTTAAAACATTCTAAAGTATTTCAGCCGTTTAGGTTTGCAGCTTGGTTATTATTTTGTTGCCTCACTGTGATTGAGGACAAAGAAAAAAACATGCTTAGTGTTCTGTTTGCTCTTACTTGACTATAAGGGGTGTGTAATTGTTAAATTCACAGTCTCTTTGCAAAGCAAGTGGTATAGGGACCTGATTTTCTTTTTGTAAACACCCTTATTCAATTATTCACACCAAACAAAACAATAAAATAAAATACATGTACTGTACATTTTCTTGCACAAAAAGGAGGCAAATCTAGCATGCTGTCATAGCTTTTGAACTAGAAAATCTAGCTGTACTTTCGTTTCAGGCGGTGTGGCGGCTCTGTGGCTAAGGATCTGCGCCTGTGGGTGGAAAGGTGGCAGTTTGTATCCTGCGCCGGCAGAGGAATCCTACTCCGTTGGGCCCCTGAGCAAGGCCCTTAACCCCAGCTGCTCCAGGGGCGCTGTATAAATGGCTGACCCTGCGCCCTGACCACAAGCTTCTCTCCCTGTCTGTGTGTCTCATGGAGAGCAAGCTGGGCTATGCGAAAAGAGAAATTCCTAATAGTAGAAATTGTATATGGCCGATAAAGTGATCTTATCTTATCTATAAGGACAGTTAATTCCGTTGACACATTCACACATGGATGCAGCCAAGTGCAGCTTAAACATATTTCAGTCTCCATCCATCTTTGTAAGCTGGGTTTTTGGCTGTGGTTAGTTAGACCCAAGAACAAAAGACATCTTTGTGCCTGAAGATGGACAGAAACTTGAGAAATGTCAACGTGAAAGAGCAGTTGGGGGTTCAGCAGTAAAGCCACACTGCTCACATTTGAAGACACATTGACCAAATGAAAGAGGACACATTACAGGACACTCCAAAGATGCACAATAATAAACACCTCCTTGCTTTTATACACTGTACTGCTTTTTATATCTCAAAACTTGTTACACATAGAAGGAGACAAAGGCAGGAATTCCTTGACTAATTTCATGAAGGGGAAGCTTTAGGTTGGCCAGACTGCATGAGCCCAAGTGGAATTTGACCAGTAAACCAAGATGAACAACTCTAGACTCACAAATAGTGCCATGGGTTCTTTAATAATCAAATAGTCAGGACTTCAATTTAATGTCTCATCCAAAGGATGGCACCTTGTACAGAATAGTGTCCCTGGTTACCCAATCTGGCATGGGTTTGGAAATGAGGGTCATGAGACAAGGCTGCCCCCTACAGGGCCACTAACATTTACAGAGGTATTTTTTGCCCTGACCAATGCAAAATCGATCTTGCCATTAATGCTCACACATTCCAGGTGGTGTTTTAAAAAACACAACCGATAACCCTTACCGCTCCCCTGAATGTACAAACCCTTGACTATTAAGAACCGACGTTTCCAAACCAGTTTAATGAGAGAGTTGTAAGGGCACCGAATTTCATGTCGAGTTTCAAAAAGTGAAGTGCAACAAAACTTGCTGAATCTTCTTCTTCTTCTTTTTCACAGCCTTAGTCCCAGACTGTCCTGGGGTCAGCTGCTTTGGTTGCTCTTCTCCACTTGTCTCTGTCGAGCACATCTTCCTCACTCACTTCACATACCTCCATATCTTTTCTCACACAATCTATCCATCTCTTTCTAGGCCTGCCTCTTCCCCTGTTACCTTCCACCTCAGATTCCATTACCCTCTTTGTTACTTCCTCAACGTCCCTCCTCATGATATGTCCATACCACCGTAACCTCGCCTCTCGCATCTTCTCCACCACATCCACCACCCTACATCGTCTACGGATTTCTTCATTTCTGATCTTATCCTTCATTGAAATCTGCAGAATCCGTCTCAACATCCTCATTTCAGTTCTTCTCATCAAGTTCTCTTCCCTCTTTCCAACTGCTAAGCATTCAGCTCCATATACAGGTAGTAGTACAGGTCTAATCACAGTCCATTTTGCACTTTAACTTTCTAGGAATTTTCCTGTCACAGCACAAAACTTGCTGAATGTAACCTTGAAATAATAAAAGCTGAAGTGTCAACTGTTTGTTCGCGAGAATGGTGGCATTTTTAAAGAAGCCTACAGTAAGTACGTTGAGCTGATGGCTTGATGGTGTTTGAGATCCTAAGATCCATGAGCCACTAGCAACCAAATGCGACAGATGGTCCAAATGGCCACTTCTCATTTGTACCTTTCCTTGATTTGAAAGATCTTAGCTAAACACTAAACACCAACTTACCCCTTCCGGGCCCAGGTCGTTTTATCTGGATTTCTGTTGGCATTTTAATAATACCTGTGTACTGTAATGCGACATTCGGCTACAAATAAAACCTCGACCTCCAGTTCTTTGTCATTCATCAGACACAGTATATCCAGTGTCAGTGTGTCAGCAGCCCTCTGGGCTGGTCAATCGTGGTTGCAGCAAGTGTTTGCCATTTTTTTTTCCCATTTCCAGCAGATCCTGAAAGACATAGTGCTGTAATTGACAGCCCTCTGGCTGCTGTTGGTTTTCTGTCTGCTTACAACAACCTGAGTACGAAGCCAAGGGTCAAACACTACGTCAAAGCAAATTATCGATTGGAGATATCGCAAAATAAATACTAGGAAAATGTTTGAAGGCTGTCAAGTATTTTTATTTTAAGGATGTTTTGACATATTTTTTGTTTGTTTTGTCTCAAATTCATTCAATTCATTCAAAATAACTTGGCATTCATTGTCATCTCAAAATAGCTAAATATTACAAGATGTCTTTAAAACACAGAAATCACTGATTCTTTCTAGGATATCAGAGAATAAAGTCTTATTGTTTTTATAGCATCTTAGGTAAAACCACATATTTCTTAAAAGTTGGATGAAATAAGAAAAATTAGATCACAAAATGTTACACGGATATCTTAAAGTTATTTTCAAATATCTCTAAAACAATTTGGGGATGTCTATATATCCATGAAAGGCAAGTTGAGATTTCTCTTGAAAATTTCCAAATTTTTCTGCAAATTTCTCTTATCCGATTGCTATCTGTACTCTATGATTACTTTCTACACCATGAAATTACTCAAATGCATAATGTATACAAATAGGAAGTGAAGTAAAACCTAAAAAAAAAAGGCCTAAGGCTTGCATTCTAAACTCTGCTTGGGATATGTCAGGATTTATGTCTTTAAAAGACTCTCTGTGTTACTGCCCACAGACGTGTGTGATTCAACAGAGCCTGCACAGAGCGTGGGCTCCGGATTCTTTTTCAGATCTTCTTTCTAAGGAACTTGTGCTTCCAGTTCTTTTCCCAGACCTTCTGTATAAATTATCTCATTTTCTCCATAAGCCTTAAACTATTAAAATATGCACTGTGGTGACAAGTGAAAAGAGCACAAAATCAATATGCAATCATTTGGACAAAATAAGTAGCGAAATAACTTGTGAATTCCTTGGGAATGCAGAATTCACATGTTAATGGCAAGTTCATTAGATTACTTTGTATTTTTTCCTGCTATATCTATAGGCATATGCTATCAGCATAACATATGATAACAGATTAATTTCTATATGAATGTTTCCTGAAACAGAGATACATCATGACTGTATAAAAGAAAGTATATGCATAACTAACCATGCATAAATATAATTTTCAGTCAAGCAATATTCTGCGGCCAGACAGATCCATGAAGAGAGTGAAACAGCTCTTTCAGTGAGTGAGAAGCCTTGCACCAGTTAAATACAAAACAGCAACAGAAATGGCGGATATGCCCAGAAAGAAGTCCTTTTGTTTTAAACACACACATACAGCATTTCAAAATGGACAGGCTATTGCTGCTGAAAGAAAAAGATTCAAAACCAACGGCTAGGAATAGAGAAGAAAACCAGCAAAGGTGTATAAAATATTTCAAAACGACACAATACAATATAAAACTGAATCACTGAATGTGCCTTTATTTTTTAACTCAATAACATTTTCACTGTACAAAAGTCAATAATGTATATATATATTATAGAGTTCTTTGAACCAGTAACAACAGTAATGAACTATTTTGGCTTGCTGTCAAACACGCTCCGAGTTCTTCTATATCGGTGTATTGCATCTTCCACTCAGATGCACCCTCAAGACATAGTTCTATCATTAATGTGCTTCACTAATTTACACAGAACAAAGAGCAAACAAAATCAAATGGCAGCAGCCTTAACATTTCTCAATGCAAATGTCCTGCTTTGTTTCAACCATGTATTTGCTTCACTTCCTCAGTATACTGTGCTTAAAATAGAGCTCAGTCTGACTCATCTTTAGAAATTTTAATTGCTGTGCTTTAGACTTAGACTGCAACATTAAATGCTATTTTCTATTTGCAAAAGACAGAAGGGGATATGTCCACTGCTGCGCAGAAGTCTTAGATATTTGAATTGCTCAACTCAGTTTTTTTTCATTTTTATGCAGAAAATATTTCTGTGGAGATCTTTTTCTAAAATTTTAGCTATTGCATTTTATGCAGACACCTAATAAAGATAGATCTGTATTAAGTAGTGTGAAATGTATCCTTTTGGCTTTTTGGATTGTGTAGAAAGGAACAAATGATGTTAATAATGAAGAGCACCTGACAATGAGTCAAATAGATTTGATTGGCAGATCTATAATGATAGGTGGTAGCACTGGTAGCGCTGTGCTTAGTATTGCTGACTTGCAGCACTAGGACCCTGGGTTCTTTATGGGGCCCTGCAGTGCTGTCTGTGTGGAGTTTGTATGGTCTCCCTGAGTTTGCATGGGTTTCCTCTGGGTGCTCTGTTTTTCTCCCACAGTCCAAAAACATAGTGGTAGGCTAATTGGCTACTGGGAAAACTGGCCCTGGTGTGAGCGTGTGCATATACAGTATATGGTTATGTCTGTCTGTCCTTCTTACAAGTCTGAATTGTAAGCAGCAGTTAGAAAATGGATGGACGTACAGTACAATAATGTACAAATTACTACAACACTTCCTATGGGCTTTTAAGTAACTTCCTTGAGGTTATTTAACTTGTTACATGTACATATTGTAAAAATGTTATTGAAAGAGCCCTTACCCAAGCCAAAAAATAGCCCTCAGATCATCAGCACAAATAGCCCAAATTCTGGGACTCGTAATTGCATTTTATTGCTGCTTCGCTACCAATCTAATACAATCAAAGAAATCTTCCCTATCTTATACGATCAACTTGAATCTTCTACTTGAATCCTCTTTCCTGACATCATTTCACAACGCTGACCACCTTATCTGCACAACCTTCTTGTTCACAGCTCCCTTGACCACCCACAGCAACCATCCACACCAGGCACTTTCCCCTGCAACAGAAACATTTCTCCAGCAGAAACATTGTGTCTTTTTTCTTCTCTTTTGAGTAATAAAAGAATAAGAAAGAAAACCTTAACCCGTTCCTTTACTGTATAGCCAGTAGAATGCATGTTCAAAGCCGCCCAGGACAATTCCAGGCCACTCCGATGACATCACGCATTTCCAGCAAACTCATTTACTGCTCCACATTCATAAAATGCCCAGATATTTATTGGTGAGACAGGAAGACGACTGACCGACCACTGCAGGGAACATGTCAAGAGCTGTGGGGATAAAAGATCTCTCCAAACCGGTAGTTCCCCCTTTTCACCTCTAATGGCCATGATATTTCTGATCTCTCCATCTGTGTGAAACTTGGATCACACCTTCCCCCTTCTCTCAACAACAAACTCATCTTCTAAACCCTTTTTATTGCAGATTTCAGCTTTCCACACCTCTTCTTAACTACTCTGACTTTTGCTCTCCTATGTCTTTTTTATCTGCTACTTTCTCTCTCTCCCTTTCAACATGTGAATACTTCATAAATAGCCATTATTGGAATTCCTGATTGTCCAACAGTATACTGCCAAAAGCAAGCCCCTTTTTTTTGTGTTGTTTTTCATCACTGAGCTGGTCCACATGTTTTGCCAGACACTCAGACAGGTTCACATGCCTGAGTGTAGGTATGATGAGTCACTGTAGGCTGCTAAGTTACAGGAACCATGAATGTTTGAAAGTAATTATGCTATTTTTAAAACTTATGGATTTACTGTGCAAATCGAATGTCTAATGATGAGGAACACGTACCAATGTGTTAATTAGAAATGACAGGTGAATACTGTATAATAGATTAGCTACTACAACACTTCATATTGACTTCCATGTATACTATAGTTTACCTTGAGTTTTGCTCATGATTTTGAAGATTGTTTTGAATGTGAAAAATTGTTAAAGTACGTATGGCAAGCTTGGTCTCTTCTAACCCAAACCAAGTTCTCTTAACAACAATCAAAAGTGGGTAAAAAACATTAATGGAATATTGGAGTGGATTTTTGATGCTCAACATAAATTACATTTATTGTAATTCCTGATTGTCCAACAGCATACGGTATATAAAAAAGATGTCAGCAAGGGAACCCAGAATGGGGTCACTGTTCTAAAACAGTGAACAAAGTGAACATAAGACTTTATTTAAATGAGAGGAGCCCATTCTCCCCATTTTGCTTGATTCAGTTTCTTAAGAGCTGCCTCATAATGTCTCCAATAGCAATAAGTAATAGCCATCTTAGCTATAACTAGCTCCCAAACAGCTCAATCAGTAACCTGTTATCACACAAATGGGGCTTCACAGTACAGACATTGCTGGTTTGAGTTTGAATGCATCATTAACCAGGGACGGTCAGCAGTACTAAAGCAGTAGTACACAACTGAAAAGGACTGACAGTGTTATACGGGGCAGGCCGGGCTGCACAGCTGTCAGCCTCAGGTATCGTATGTTCTTGTGAGCGTGCATGTCAGTGAGAGCTGCTTCGGCCCTCCATTAAGTGCCAGCTTTGCTGTACGTGCTGTGGGACTGCTGTTCTAACCCCGTTATTGCAGCTGAGGCTTTGCCACAAGCCGTCTGTGTTGTCTTCATCCCTGCCATGCTGAAAGAGGTCGTGGATGCAGGCCAGATCGATTACTACTGATCAGCAATTCCAAATGGAAAAAACAGAATGAAATACAACTCCTGCCCTTTAACAAATCAGCTAACAGCTAGTGTATGTTGGGCGCACTCAAAGGATTCACATCACGGCCAAGCAGCATTTTTTAACATGGTTAAGATCGTTCAACGCGTCTTCCAGGTTCTGTTCACACCTTCTTTCATATCAGCATCGTGCAGCTCCCAGGTCTTTGGAAGACAGCGAAGAATGGGAAAACAGGAATGCCAAGCTCGCTTCAAGTATGAAAAGTCCTTATACTCAAACTGAAATTTCATCTGTTGGAAATATTTCAGGAGACTGCGTGATAACTGAACTTAATTTACATTGTTTACCTTGAATTGCTGTATTTGAGAAACAAGTGATCAGTCTGTCTACATGTAAACACCACAGACCAAAGGGTTAATAATAAAAAAGTAGAATTCTAATAAATTCTAGGATATAATGTCTGTATTTAAATTGCCCAGAGAGCTACGCTTTTAATTTAGAATTATGCACAATCCTAAATAAAATATGATACTGCCACAAAATCGAATGTGTTTAATTTCGCGTCAAGGAATTCAACATCAATGCGCTTTGGGCAGTGTGAGAGTATAAACTAATCTCAATGATGTCACACTGCAGTCACAAAACTGCAAACAGCAAATATGCTGAAGATCACAGTGCATTTTGATCCAAAGAAAAGAGATGCTTAAAGGGTTTAAACATTCATTCTTATGTACTGTCAGAAAATAAACAGTATATAAGAGTCATGAAGGGATAGGTATGTTAATAGCAGAAAATAAGCAGTGACCAATTCCTCAAGAAACTTGGTAGAAGGAGAAGAAAAAATAGTTTTCAGCAAACTGTGGAAGAACAATGAACTAAAAATGAGCAAAACCTTCTAGATTTTGTGCATATCATTTAGAAGTATTACTGTATCATGATTTTATGGACAATAAAGCAGAAAACCAGGAGAGCATTCTAACATTGGCTGTTTACATGTTGTTTACATTGGCTGTTTACATGCAGTTAAAAAAATTCTGATATACAGCACCTGCCATAATATGGCATAGGAATTGGTAAAGGTTTACTCCATGCTGAAAGGAAAAGAAAAGAGACACAATGCTTCGGCTGTGGAGCCTTCTTGAAAACTCACTCAAAAAGAGTTCACGGTGAAAAGCCTTAAAATTGATTCTTTTATTCCACTACAAAGATATACAGTATGTGGGGTTAATAGAAGCTTTGATGGTGCTCTACAGTACAAACTGCAGCCCTTAATAATCAGGGAAAATTCTGTTTTCACAACAGAATGCAAAACAAAGGGGAAAATATTGCCAACTATATGTAACTTTGAAGCACACCATCCTTAGAGGAGGTCCAGCTGGATAAGTTCGTGAGTAGCCTTAACTCTGGAGCCGTGTAGAAGGAGCTGTTGTCAGTACAAGATCTGACTTTCCATAAAGCTTGTGGAATGGCGCTGGCTATGGAGCTATCAGCTAAAAATTCAAAGGAACAGGCACACAAAGGCATTCTGCAGCCACAAGTGGTGCAGAAAGCATACAATCTCAGAAGCAGCAGGCATTACGTTCACACTGCACTGCTGTACTGGCGCAGAAAAAAGTCCATTTTCTCAGGACAAAAGCCAAACATGGCAAGTGACTGCTACTGCTGTGAGGGAGAACATAGCGCCCAGACATGCGGATTTCAACATGAAAAGTCCCATATACTGCAGATCGGAAATTTGAACACGTAGCTTGGGCATGTGACAATGAAAACAAAATTGAAGCACAGTCGAGGCAACAGGTGTGTATACTGTGTTCACGACATGTGAAAACGAAAAAGGAGTTACAGTGAAACTGATAGGAGTAGGCACAGAAGCCACTGTTTCCCATGTGCCTGAGACACTGTACCGAAAAAATGTCACGACATCGACTGGAAAAAAAAATGCAGAAATCCTAATCACATGGATAAAAGAGTTTTGCAACCTCTTTTTCTGTGAAGACAGGAACTCTAAATGGAGCAAGGATGTGTGCACTTGGAATGGTGAGTAATAATACCGTCAATATAACATCAATTGTTACTGGCGGATCTATTGTATATGAGATGCATCCTGGAATGTGCAACATGAAAGCCCTAACCAAAATCTACCTCTGGTGGCCAGATCTAGACAGGGATATTGAAATGAAGGTGAAATATTGCAGTGTGATATCTGTTTGGCTGTACAGAACTAACCCCATGCAGCGCCTTTACATGGAAATTCCCTACTCACGTGTGGCACATACAGACTTTTCAGAAAAAGACAGATGGTACTTTCTAGTATCGACTGATAGCCATTCAAAGTGGATTGAAGTTGCACCACTCACTTAAATCACAACAACACACTTGATTGAAAGCATGAGAACTCTGTTTGCAGCATAGAGACTCCCAGAGGAGTTAGAACCTAATAATGGCCCACAGTTTGTATCTGCAGGAGTTTGAGTGGTTTGTTAAAAGCCATGTTATGAAACGTGCTCTCATTTCACTATATCATACAGCAACAAAAGGTCCGGCAGACCGCACGGGGCAAACTTTGAAACATTGAGAAGAAACATTATGGAGATGAGCAAGACAAGGGGTCAAGCTGTCACTACAATATAGTTTGGCAAATTTTCTGATAAGGTGCAGGAATACACCTCATTCAGGTCCAGGACATACGCCAGAAAAATAGTTTCTTAAGAGGTAAGTAAATTTGGACGCAACTGACAAATTTGAAACCAAATCTCAAATACAAGATGGAAGCTAAACAACAACAGTAATTAGTAGCATAGGATAAGTCAAGATGGGCTGTCTTAATGAGGGTGAAAAACTGTAAGAAAGGGAAGAACAAATGGATTAAATGAATGATTTGGAAGAATGGAAGGATAAGAACATCTGGCCCGTCTGTGGAAAGAGGTTGAAGGTGTGGATATCTGAGAAATAACAGAGTTCTCAAGCCCACTTTGTGGTCCTCATCGTCTGGGTGCCATAGCAACTGCAGTTCCTTGGCCTTCTGTTCAGAGCTGAAGAGGTTTTATCAGAACCTGAAACAGATCCCACTAAGAGTCCAGTAAATGAAGAGAAGTCACCAGTACCCCTGACAGAGAAAGACAGCCCATCTGCTGTTACTTGTACATAGTATATGACGTAGTTCAAGTAGGCAGCTGCGTCATCATGCATAGGCTGCAAAGGAACAAGTAAAGGTTTATTCGATGCTGAAAAGAGAAAACAAAAACGTTTCTTACACTCTTCTTCAGGTGACACCTGATACTAGTTCCATAGTATACAAATCCCAGTTCCTAACATAGAAGCAGAATAATCCCCTGAACTAAGATTTGAAGTTGGAGTAGTCTGCCTCCTTCCTCTAGCTAGTTATAAACAATGCTGATGAACTATTTCGTTTATTAAGGGGAGGAGTTTAATAGAGTGAAGTGTTAGCTGTCACGCCCGACATCCCTCCCTAGAGGGCGCTCCACTGCTCTCCTGATTGTCCGTGTGATTAAGCTCCCCAGGTGTACCCTTTTAGCGTTATTATTTAAAGACCAGCTCCTCCAGTCCTCGGGGCTCATCACTAGGGTAAGATGTCGCGAGGCCCGCCTAGCACCAGGAAACCCTACGTCCGTCTCCTGAGGGCATAGGCCTCATCCCTGACACCTCCCGCTTCCTGAGCCCGGGGTCTGGAGGATCTCGCCCCATCACCCTTGGACCTCCATGTTTTGTCTGTCCGTGTGCTGCCCCCTCCAGGGGATTTTAACTTTGTCGCGTCCCAGGATGGATTCCTGGTTGATGGACTCTCGGACTGTGCTTTGACCTGCCCTTGGACCCGTTTGGATTTGGATGCCGTTTTGTCTTCCCCGTACACTGTCTCACGGATTGTCACTATTATTTTTGTGCACTATTAAACCCCTGTGTGTTCCCTTTTACCACGCCTCCTGTTTTCTCCAGCTCTTACCGCATCGCATAGGGTCTTCTACAAGATCTGACATGGATTTCAGTCCGTGTTCCTGACATTAGCAAGGTCCACCTAAGAACCAAATGTGTTGCAATCTTTGAAGTATATGTAGTAGAGCAGCCCATGTGGTGTGTGTTAGTGCATGCCACTGCAAGGCAGCTATTAAATTGGATTTAATTGTTAATAAAGATTCAGAAAATTAACAGTTCATTTCTTATGGCGGTATTTCTGAGTAGTAGGTCTTAATATTACAGGAAGATGTACAATAACACTCTTGATATCGGCTTGAAAGGTTTTCTTGAAATACAGAACATTCGGACTAAAGCCAGGGTGGATATTGGGATGAGGGTATGGATGTATATTTTATGATAATAAATAATAATAAACTTTATTTTATATAGTGCCTTTACAGGTGGTTCCCAAAGCGCTTTACAGAATGCTAACAACAACAATGAAAAAAATACAACATACAGTATGCACGATGAGAATACATAGTGAGAGGAGACAGTAGATGGGGGGGTACTGAATACAGTAGGAGCAGAGGGGTAAAGAACAGAACCAGTCCAGTAAAGGCTCTGCTAAAGAAGAAGGTTTTGAGTCTGGATTTGGAGGAGTTTAGAGAAGGTGACTCTCTGATATCCTTGGGCAGAGAGTTCCAGAGCTTTGGGGCATCACAGAAGGCCCTGTCACCCATAGAGTGAAGACGGGCTTAGGGGACGGATAGGAGACCAGCATGAGACGAATTTAATCAAAATGTATTGATAGGACTTACTGTACATGAGTGGTTATGCAAAGGTCTGTGTATAATAAAAAAGAAAAATATCTGACAGGAAGAGCAATCTTTAAAGTCACAAACTTTGCCATGTGTCATCGCCATGTTACGTTATGTCATACTATATTACCTGTAAAGAATAAAGATAAGATCACTTTATTGGCCATATACAATTTCTTGCATTAGGAATTTGTCTTTTCGCATACTCCAGCTTGCTCTCCATGAGACACACAGGCGGGAAGAGAGAAGCTTGAGGTCAGACCACAAGGTCAGCCATTTATACAGTGCCCCTGGAGCAGCTGGGGTTAAGGGCCTTGCTCTGGGGCCCAACGGAGTAGGATTCCTCTACTGGCTGCAGGATTTGAACCGGCAACCTTCCAGCCACAGGCTCAGATCCTTAGCCAGAGTGCCACTGCCCCGCCCCCAAAAAAGTGCAGCTTTTAAAAGAAGGTTGAGGTGGCAGCCACATGGATTACAACAGAGATGTTTTTCTGGGGTGCAACCGACCTAGGTTAGCTCTCCACGTGTTGGCAACACACCACACAGAGCTCCTGAGGAGATAGGGGAGAACACATAACAGCACAGAGCAATGAAGAGGAACTGATCCACACCAGGGCATGGGGAGTTGGGAAGACGTTACACTGAAAATATAACAGATGGAGAAGTCAAGCAGTATACTTGCAAAGGGCTCTATAAAGGGATTGTAGAAGGGTAGGCAGAACAAAAGGCTCAGCTGAATTTCAATTGAGTGAGGAGGCGACTGTACTTTATTATGGTGCTGGTAGCATGTGGTATCTGGGCAGAGGGAGGACACCAACATAAAGTTATTTAATATAAACCACATACATTCTTCATTAAATAATATACATTATTCATACTACATTAACTTATTCTTATAGAAATAAATTAAATTATATATATAAAATCTAAAATTCAACCATACACATACAGTATACATTCAATATGAAAAAGTATATACTGCACCTTCAATATAAAAATATGATAATCAACATTACATCAAACATTACTGGATAACTTATTGATTTGGCCAATTAAAAATCACTTTTAAAACATTACACCCCCCTACCCAGCCGTACAGTATGTTGCAAAAATGGTAATTGCATGATGTAAGGAAAAAACACAATGCAATTAATTTGTACATCATATTTACTCAGTAAAGCTGACATAAAGCTGTAATGAATGTTATTCACTGTTCTTTGACTTTGCCACTACCTGGTAAACATTATCTTATAATTCAATGTTTAAATAATATGATGTTGACCCACATTGACCAGCAGTCTATATTGTCCATAAACTGTCACAAAATGAATGCAGAGTGAACAAAGAGTGAAAAAAATTACAAACATTTACATTGAAAATGTCATCTAAACAGCGTGTAAAAAAGAGGCAAAGTGAAGATTTTTATCTTTTTATTGGAAATGTATTATACAGACACTGGAGTTGTAGTTTCTTCAGTGGTGCAACTCTGTCTCTAAGAATGTTTGCAACACTTTTAACAGAAAACACTTCCATAACCTACAATGTAGAAGTTAGAACCTAGCTATCACAAATTAGCAATCACATTTAGAAGCAAGGATCAAACATAAACAAAAACAACAAATGATTTCCGGCAATTAATCACTTCTATTAAATAATAATTTGATTAAATGATTCTTTGATGCTGATGGACTCAAATAAGGTTGAATCAACTGTCTGAGACTACTAAAGGTGGCATTATATAAGCACAAGGCAGAATTATAAGTCTCTAAATGGTTCCATTTACACGTACTGTAGTTTACCTTCATTTATTATACATAAAGGCTGGTGAATGCAACCTTATCATAGTGCTTATAGCAGGAATAGCAGAAAATGCACTGAAACAACTACACCTGACAACGGATTCACACTTGGGAATAAGCAAAAGGTCACTTTTGAATTTGTATTTGTTTCTCCTTTTTCCTCAAAGATTACAAAGACTTTACATTCTAAAAGCTAATAAAGATTTAATTATGCTTAGTCATTTAAACCCTTGGGGTGTCTCTTATTATCCATATATTTAGAAATCTTACAAATCGTAGAAGTTATTTATTCTATTTACAGTATCAAATTAGGAATGTATTTGCCTCTGCGGAATGCTAATATTTCAAGCAAATCTCTAGTTTACATGCAGCCAGCCTCTGATAAAAATACACAGAAGTGGTGCAATTATCAGTGATATGTTTCTATTAAAGCTCAGTACAGTATATGTTTTTGATAAAGATATAATGATTCAGTATAACAGCATTTGTATAAAAATTAAACAGTGGATTGCAGAGAACCATTTCAAATTTATAAAAGCCCAGATCATAATCTTGCAACATTATAAAAAGGAAATAATAAAATAATAAAGATATTGCTTTCCAAGTGCAGTATTTAGGCAGCAGTCTGTATTGTTACTCACACTTGAGCGCTTCTTTCGGCGAGCAACAGTGTGTTTGCATGGGCCAGCCTCCAACATACCGATGTCATGAAGCCGATGTTCTCTTGATAAGCAGGGCATATCGGTTCCTTATGGTTTCTTTCTTGATATACAGTACACCCGGCTTGAGGTTCAACAAGTTAAATTGCTTCTTCCCCTGTGCCCAATCAACTCACTCAATATTGAGATGATTCAGTGCTTAAACAACAAAGTCATTTGAGTGAATCACACTCATGACTGATCACAATGATGCAAATGATGCCAAGGAACAAAAATCTGTATACTATATTTTACTTGTCTAAAAACATGTTTGCATTAAGCGTGGTAGGTTTCTGAGCACAAAACGTGAAGATTTTCCTTTATCTATTTATATCTTATAATCCCTAGGGTATTTTTAACCCCCAATTTAAAATAGTCTGCAAACTATTGCTAACAATATTCCATTGTTTGTTTTCTTTGCCTCTGATAAGGGAGCACAGACCATAAGAAGTTATTCTCACAGTGTACTTACCTATAATTTGTGAACCATCTGCTGTCATTTTTAATTCAGCAACCCAAGAAACGGGAAACATGATGTGCATCATATTTCAACAAGAATAAATATTGTTGCCATCTTATCAACACCAGATTCTTTGGAAATGTGGGGGATTTAAGAAGGACAATAAGTTCCTTTTGTAACTGTTAAAAGTAAGATTCTGGTTTAAAGAAAACATAATAGAAGAAACGCATTAAGCATAACATTTGTACCGTAGATATACAATAATTGTGGATGTACCTAAGCTGCCTCCCTATTTAAAATGTACTTGAAGTAAGATACCGTATCAGTGACATCTTGGGTTTTACAAGCCCTGCACATTTTACAATCGTTTATAAATGAATGGGCAAAACTATTAGCTAAAAATTACTTTATTTCCTTTCAAATTGATTTTCATTTCAATATGCATATTAAAATTTGGACATTACGTGAATCTTTAATTGGGATCCAAAAACATTGCTTTCCGCTTCTACAGAGGCCAAATTCAGTGCTACAACTATAATATTGACTAATCATTTGACCAGGACTACAATGCAAAGAATGTTGATTAGGAGCTCCCTTTCTTCCTCCCATTTAAAGAGACAGTAGCTCTCAGAAGCCATCCTAACGCAATCGATCAAGAATTATATGAAGACTGAGACAGCGGAATAAAACAGTAGCGGACTCAGTTGTGTCAAGCCTGATGGTAAGGTAGTGGTTATGGTAGAGCAGACCTGGCCAAACGGGATTAACTGAGGGAGAGTTTGCAGCTGCTACTACTACTTTCTCTCTCTCTGAACCCCGAAAAAGGAAACGGCTAACCGCAGCCAGAAACAAATCCCAGAAGGGATTTGAGGAACTCTATAATTTGGAAGGGTTAACGCCAATGGTTATAAATTCCAGGGGGGATTTAATTACCCTGAAGGGGGTAAAGTAACTCTGCTTGATTAACAGGTTGAAATCAGTCAGTTATTAATCCCAGAGGGGATGTGGGGTTCCCCCACGGGTTAACAGGAGATCGGGGTTCTCCAGTAGGGGAACAGGAAGAACAAGAGATGACTGACTGTAAGCACCTCAAAACCCCAAGTCCACGAGCAAAGGGTTAGGGATACTGCACTGGGTAGTGTGAGATGGTTGCATGGGAACACTCCTGGTCTTTGTTACTGAAGATGCTACAGCCCTGGATCTCCACAGGTGGCTCAGAGATGTTTGAAGGTGGCACAGGAACAACTAACTAACCATAGGAGACCAGCATGAGAAGAATTTAATCAAAACGTATTGATAGGACTTACTGTACATGAGTGGTCATGCAAAGGTGTATAATAAAAAAGAAAAATATCTGACAGGATGAGCAATCTTTAAAGTTACAAACTTTGCCATGTGTCATTGCCATGTTACGTTATGTCATACTATATTACCTGTAAAGAATAAAGATAAGATCACTTTATTGGCCAAATACAATTTCTTGTATTAGGAATTTGTCTTTTCACATACCCCAGCTTGCTCTCCATGAGACACACAGACAGGGAGAGAAGCTTGTGGTCAGAGCACAGGGTCAGCCATTGTACAGCACCCCTGGAGCAGTTGGGGGTGAAAGGCCTTGCTCTGGGGCCCAACGGAGTAGGATTCCTCTGCCGGCCGTGGGATACGAACCGGCAACCTTCCAGCCACAGAGCCACCACACCGCCCCTAAGGGTTAAAATAGTTAGTCTTGAGGATCAGAAGGATTGCACAAAAAGAAATTGGTTTGGTATGCTGCAGGTCACTAGAAGTCTAGTTCTTTGAGCCAAGAGCAAAGGGTTCAGGGAGTCAACTCTCTATGCACTAAAGTATCTTCCTGGTTATACAGTGACTCAGTATCCTGACCTCAGCAGTAGATGACCATTTCTGTAAGAAGGGAAACAATAGCAACAAAATAATCTCAGATGAGATTAGTTCCTTAACAGGCAAGCAGGTTCTCATATAAAGGTATATAACCAAGGTTAGGGGAAGCTGGGTAGCCATACCTGGAGCACACACCCACTGGAAAAATGTAGAGACCTTATGTTAGTCTCACCAGAGCCACCTAACAACAGCACTGTCAAATTTGCAACCCAGTCACAGGTCATTCCAGTGAAAATGCCACCTTCCTCAAATTTAGTACCAAAGAGCTGCCAGCCTTGGGGAAGACAGCATGACAAACTGAGCCGCTCCTGTTACAGTGGGCAAATTCTGGCTGCTAATGGAGTTTCAGAAGTTTGGGAGGAATGTTAGACCCTAAACTCAAACATGTCCTCCTTCTTGTATCTCTGTCCCTTTCCCCCACCTTCTCATCCACACCCTTGTTGACTCACCATTCCCTCAGCTACAAATAATACCAAATAATCTGTACATACTGCATTCCGTCCCTCTGTTGCAATTCACTGAGATCTAATTGAACTACTGAAGTCTAATGAACCTGAAAGAAATGACTCTTCCCTCATTTATCATCACCTAGCTCTGCAATAAAATTGTACCATGAATCATTATGTAAACTGGGGCTAGACCATTCCTTCCTGCGCTCTTCCCAGCTTCAAATGATTACTTTGCTCTTGGAAACGGAAAAGGTTGGAAAATTGCATAATTGGTATCGCTAGATGATTTGCATTTCACTTAAACTTTTAACATCAAAGCGCAGAGTCCAGTCTTATCTTTCCTTCACTCAAGAGCAAACTGCCAATAATTATAATGCAATGAGACAAGAAGCATATGTAGGCAATGATTCACAAACTGAAATTCAGTTTGCTAAATTAACTTTGACACAGAATAATCTACGGTTCTGCAATGAACAGCTACTGTAATGGTCAGGGTGACCAATCTCTATATCTGGGACCACATAAAATTTCTCTGAGTTGTAATTCATCAGCAGCATCAGGTGAATAAAGTCCAGGTGAAATTTTCAAAACATTTGCTTATGGGTAAATGCCGGACAACATAAATTAATAATTAACTTCTGATTACTTTTATCCCTTTCAGTCCATGAATAATTCTTGTGCAATACTCACATAACTAATGCAATATTAGAAAAGACATACAACGTTTCAGATTTGGAGACTTCTTGAGGTCTGAAGACTCCACAGTCAGAACATCGTGTCTCTTTTCTTTCCAGCATGGAATAAACCCTTACTAACCCTTATTTACTAATGCAATATTGTTTTGTTAATATGTGTTTGTACTGTACATTCTATGGGAATCACTCTTAAAAATGTACACATAACAAATTTATAAAGAATTAGAAAAAAACACCAACACACCTCACTTCATATGAACAGATCTTCCATTCCGACAGGTGATTTATCCACACTCTTTGTGATCTGTTGGTCAGGTATCACAGTAATGTTCACCCCATGAAATGCTTGCAAACCAGAGATTTCTCCTCTTGTAAAAATAATCTTATACCGGAGGGTTTCTCTGTTCAATGACCAAGCTCTCAAAATCTTAAGTTTTGGTTCTCAATCACGTATGACCAATCCATTTAATCTTAAAAACACTGCTTTTTCCTGTAAAACATAATTTTCTTCAGAAATTTAATCCATTTTCTAAATGAAAAGCTGTATCATATATATATTATCAGGAATCTACCCACAATATAAAACTAAAGCATTTACTATTAATAAAAAAAAAATTGTGGGCAAGTCATGCAAATTCTAATTACAGCCCCATCTGCCCATTATGACCCTAATTGATCCTTGTGCAACATAGTTTATTGCGAATTTCACACATACTGAACTCTCACTCCTGTTTATCAGAAATCCAGAGTTTTTGACTACAATGCCTTTGGTGTATTGCCATACGGTTCTGTAAGTGAATCACTACCACTTCATTTTTAAAGACTAATTAAGTAATTGCCTGTCCCGATCAACCTGACCTGACCACTAGGACAGTGTTTCAAAGTATTTCAGGACTGTGTTCTGCAGTTAAGGATAATCACAAGCCGCTTGATCTGCACAGTACATTTTCAATTTAATTTAATGAGACATCCCCCCATTTAAAAGTCCTTTTAGTTTTAAAGATAGATATCTTTCTTTCCCTCTACCCATATTTTTCCAGAGCTGGAAAAGCCATTGGAAATTTACAAGTATTTCTTAAAATGGATGTTTTAGGGAATAAACTAGTACATTCACATCTCTTCTAATATCTCAGGAGCTTTGAATATCAAACAGATGGTGACCACATTTTAAAAAAACAATGATGAAAATCATCAACATTTAATCAAGTGCTAAGATTTCAATATTTCAGGATTACATAAACAGTATCAAAGAGTGTAACACTGGCCTAAAATGTCAACAATTTGGCTATACATCTGTCCATTACGTATGTAGCAGTATGATTTGGTCATAAAACATTTTTTCAGATTGCTAACCAATAGCTCTTTGCTTTGATTTCTAAAATATTTTAGAGAAGCATTGGAGAGACTCAAAAATCAATTTTCAGCATTTAGTATTGGGGTCAGGAGCGAATGATTCAGCAGAAAGGCAAATCTTTTTCTAAAATATACTGCTGACTGAAGAAGAAACCTTTTCTCATCTCTAGAAATACAGCATAAGAAGGAGCAAAATTTGATTCTATGGTATATAATTGCATGATCCAGGCTGTTAGAAATAAGTCTAATTTAAATTACCTACAGTATATACAGTAGGGTTAAATCCATCCATCTATTTTCTAACCACTTTATCCAGTACAGGGACATAAGGGAGGCAGAGCCTAATGTGGCAATAAGAGCTAGGCAGGGTACATCCCGGACAGGACACCAGTCCATTGCGGGGCAGACACAGACATGCACACATTTGTACCAGGGTCAATTTTCAACAAGAAGTCAACAATTGTCAACAAGAAGTCACATAACCTGCCAGTAGGTCTTTGGACTGTGAAGGAAACTGGAACAGCCCAGGAAAAGAACCCAGGGACCCAGCACTGAGAAGAAGCAATGCTAATCACTGCACCATCATTCATCCCTGCAGGGTTAAACCTTTCCATAAATTTATTCCAACTATGAATCAGTAAAAAAGAGCAACCAATCCAATTGTTGCTGAAATTTGATTTCAGCAATTACTTTGGTCTAATGAACAGAAATGCTACAAGCCCAATGAACCTCTATTTATTCCCTACTCCCTTGTGTTACATGAACTGCTTACAAGCTGAATGATAGTTTCATGTTCAGAAGCTACCACAAGCATGTTTCAAACAATGTCTACAATTTAGAAACATGGAAAAGATCCTAAAAACATTTAGCGTGCTGTAAATTATTTAGAATTTATAACTGAGCCAAATTCTCAGCTCCTGATGCATTTTTAATTCAACTTAAGACCAAAGTTTACAGTATATCCCATTTTACTATTTAAAATTTCATGCCCCAATCACTAACATAACCCTTTCAGTCTTGGTACGTGTAATGTAAACTTTGGCTTCTATGATACAGTGAGTACTGTTGATCCAAGGCATAACTTTCTAAAAGCAAATGTTCCTTAATACCATTTTCAAAAGATACAGTGCATTGATTAACAATTATTACTCAGTAACAAAACACATTTTTTGCACTAGTAAAGCAGCCTCCCTTCTCACCTCTATCTTTTACACCATTCTTGTCCTTTGGGCACTCTCTCCTGCTCTTCCCTCTTGAGGGACTGAGGATTCTGGTGTAGGAAAGCAAGCAGCAGATGAGCATGTATTGATTTAAAAAACTCAGGCTACATTAACATATTCGATCCTGAGGCATTGCCAAAGACAAGGTATTTTGCCAAACTGAGTAGTGCTAAATATTTGACCAACACAGATCTGACTAAGGGCTACTCCCCAATTATCACAAGGTTGGAAAGAGTGATGAAGGGTTGCACTGTTAGTAGATGCTCCACATGCAAAGTTGCTTATTGCAGAGAAAAAAACCCCATCAGTTTTTAGGCTTAAACCTAAGCAGAAGAAAGTTATGAACTATGAGTAGAACAATCTTATGCTTTTGCTTTTAGTTAAAAAAAGGATATTATTAAAATAGTTTTCCTTAATTCTAATTTCAATTTTACCATTCTACAAAAGAACTATAAGGAAAAATTAACTGGAACGGACTGTCTTTGTCTTGTGAGAGTATTATTTACACAGATATATTGTTAATTCTAATAACCTCTCACACTTGACCTTTTTAAATCAAATAAACACAAAAAAACATCAAAATATATCTTCTATTGCATGATTCATATATGCTAGGAAATTAAATATACCAGCATACTGTACATCTCGGGCAACATTCAGCATTTGGCTGTTCTCAGTCTCATTTTATTAACAGAATTTTACAAAACATTAAGTCATTTAATGTTAATTTAGAAAACTGATATACATGATCCTTAATGTACTGTATGTCATTTTCTACTTCCTAATAGTGATGGAAAGCTTGTCTTTTCTTACAGTACTATCTCTACTTTTGCCTCCCTTAACAGATATTCAGCTCAATCTCTGGTGCTTACCTGCATGTTCTGTTTGATATTTTTTGAACTGTGGATCACAATTCCCTAAGTTTGCTTCATGTTTTCTAAATCCCAAACCTATCCTTTCACTCCACAGAATGAAATGTAATGTAAGCTCTCATCTGAAATCCCACTGGTTCCCTCTTTTTCCTTTAGATCTTAGCACTGTGATAGCAGGAGCCACCTTCAATCCCAGCTTCAGTATAAACTTTGGTTTTTCTGTCTACAGATCTGTGGAGCTCCAATCTACTATACACTGATAACATGATCTGTAGCACCTGCACAATAACAGGGGAAGAAAAACCTTCACAATATAATCAGCAGTGCTCTATCCCTGTGGTGATAATGCTGTGTGTGACCTTCAAGTTGAAAACAGACTTGCTGACCAAAGTCTTCTCTTTGAGTGCAGTCTCTGGGATTACAATTGTTTCTCTTTACTTTGTACACCTGTACAACTATAACCCAAACATCCTGCTTCAGATTGATAAACTCACGGAAGTATTATCTCTTTTATTTTTAAGTTAAGAGGAGATTTTGGGAATACACTGACAGCTTTATGTCAAAGGTATATAATTCAAATGAATTCCACGTCTCTCCACTATTCATGTTCACAAGGCTCAAGGTCAACATCTACAATATGGTCAAACACCAGACAGGAAACAGATCAGGTGAAAATGGGAACACATACAGTATACAGTACAGACAATTGCTATGTAGGTATAATATCAAGTGGTGAACAGGGGCATTTTCATGCTGCAGTGATTTTACACATGGGCCCGTTATTTTTACTCCAAATGAACCACAAAGTGTGCTTTCCTGGATGGAGCAGAGAAACCCAACCATCAGAAGTGTCAGCACACCATATGGCAGAGTCTATGGAAAGTCAACAGTGGAACATCTGGATTGTTTTGTGATGGCTTAACATAATCACTCCCATGCTGGTACTCATTTGAGAAATAGCCCCAGAATGTCCATGGTGTTCATGGTCCAAAACCTTTCACACAGAAATATAAATATCATGTGCAGGACTGAGCCAAAGGTACAGTACCTGTTATACAGGTACTGTGAAATTAAAACCATGTTTAGTGGACAGAACATATCAAATAGACTCAGATGACAGAAAGCTAGTCCTATTATTGATGTAATTTGTGTTTCTTGGGGGGAATAATACTAAAGATATAAAGGACTCCTTATGTTCTACATAAACAGCTCATTTGCAGTTGTGAGATACAGAAATGAAATACCTGGCAAGATATTGAGACAGGTTTGGCAGGTGTTACAGCTCATTTGATCTTAATACAATAATGACAATAATGCTCTACTAAATCATGGGAATGTATTGAACAGGAACCTAGAAGGGAGGACTATCTACATAATGGAATGTCACAGAAGATCTCCAGACACGTTATCTCTTTATATTGACCAGGCATTGATCTGAGCTCCAGATTGCTCTAGAAGAGAAGTGGAGAAGTCATCCTAAGTACCACTCCAATATTAAATAAGTAGCATGTGAAGAAGAAAATGACAATGATAGTGAAATAATAAACATATATACTATTGTGACAGGAACAAGTAATAGGTTTATTCCATGCCGAAAACAGAAGAAAGAAAACACACCGTTTCGGCTGTGGAGCCGAAGAATCTAAATCTTTTTCTAGATCTATTTGTCGTTCCTTCTCTTCCTCCCTGGTCTTCCTGCCCTCTTCTCTCACCAAACCAGCATTCTGTCTCTTCACAGCGATCTGCTCCAAGATCCAAGACCAGGCTTTCTAACCATCTCCTATTGTCGTCATTATAATATCATACCTAAAGGATTTCTCCCCTGAAATTTAACACTTTTTCTTTTGACTCTGACACCACCCAAGGTAACACTCAGATACTTCTACAACAGTGTTCTAGGAAACTAATGCTTTCTACCATTTTCTCAGATTACCCTTTCCGACAACAACAGCTTACACCTGAGGAAGTCTCCACAGCCGAAACGTTGTGTTTTCTTTCTTCTCTTTTCGGCGTGGAATAAACCTTTACTTTTCCTTTGCAGCCTACGCATGCTGACGCAGCTGCCCACCTGAACTATTATTATGACAGGCAACCAGCATAAACATCTCCTGAGAGGAGCCACTGCAATCACGATACCTGAGAGCTGGGCTCCCCCCTGTTTAAACTCCCTAGTAGCAGCCATGGGAGATACTGTACTGTACCAGGGAGAGGCCAGAGAGACACCACACCCCAGGGCTCTGTGGGAGAGCCAAGACTACAAGAGAGCCCAGGCTACAGCTTAAGTGTTGTTTAAAAGAAACTGAAATTTGTTATCATAATCAATCCTTTGATTATGATAACAAATTAATAAGTCAGTTTTTCTGCTACAGACATAAACAATAAAGAAGACCAACAGGCTATTTCACTTAATGAAATATCAGTGCGGTGGCTCTGTGGCTTAGGATCTGCACCTGTGGCTAGAAGGTTGCTGTTTCATATCCCGCAGCCGGCAGAGGAATCCTACTCAATCCTACAATTTCAGCTTCTTATAATAAATACTTAACATTGGAATATTTGCATGGAGAGTATTTATACAGTATCTGTATTTGTACAGTCCTTGTGATTTAACAGCACAGGTTCAGTCAATAGCAGTTAAAAACACTTAAATCTAAATTCTCATTTAGACAAATATTAAAATGGGTGAATAACATTATCCAATTAACATAATACTGACATTAAAAAGTTAGGTTTAAGTATCTCTTTAATAACCTTTTTTATGTTCTTAAAACAGAAACAGAGGCAATGCCTGAAGTGCTGTGGATGATATTGTGGATCTACATCTTTAACCACAAACCAAAAACAGTACTTCATCGATTATCAATTATCCTAGGGGAGAAGGGGTCACCAGACTTTCACAAACACTGGATAATTGCATCAAAGCTTTTACAGTATTTGAATTTTGCACATTCTATTATAACATTCTGTTTTAGGGGTTGCGTACTTGTTTTGAATGTGTTCTGAATTTGTTTACTGTATTAATAATGCAGTAAAAGCATGGAGTGCTTAAAAAAAACAAATACAGTAGATTACATACTGTACGTTTTAAGTATTGCAAAAACACAGTGCTATCCAGTGCACATAATTTCCATCTTGTTAAATGCGATGTACAATATATCTCATTTAGTACAATAAATGTATATGTACTATATGATATACTTTCTCCAGAATGGTCCATCATTGATTAAGGGTAATGAGATGCATAATTGATGATCTGTTCTTACTTCTGTTCTACATTATACTGAGCATCAAAAAATGAATCACTTACAACTGCAACAAAATCTCAAAGCTACTAAACTAAATTCACAAAAAAAATTTACATAGTATTATCTAACCAATTCAGGGTCTTGGGGGAGGTGGAGTCTATCCTGGCAAGCAACAGGTGCAAGGCAGGCTACACCCTGGATGGGACGCCAGCCCAAAGCAGGGCAGACAAACAGATAGCCATGTGCACACTCACACCAGAGAGATTTAGCAGGTTGTATTCTATTTAGTTTAAAGGGCATTTTATCTTTTCTTTTGACATCTGTAGGCATAATTTAAGAGTTGAATACGTGGTAGGAATCTGGAGTTTTTCCTGGTAGTCTAGACATAGGTCTCCGAGTTGCCTTATCTGTACATTCGTATTGTAGGGTAATTTCTGTGTTGTACAGTATGTTTATGTTGTGTGTGGTTCAGTGTGTGTCACTGCTAATAAATATTTGTTTAACCAGTGAGCCTGAATTGTTATTTATTACTTTTCACCAAAACTATGCTAGAGAACTGTGCTAGAGAACAAAGAATTTACATGCTTCTAACTGTACCAAATGCTCTGGTATATTCTTGACAAAATTCATTTACAAGTTGGGGGTTATGATAATTTATGTTATGTATTGAGATTTATCCTCTTGGTCAAGTCCTTATATTTCTCTATTTCATAACCTCCCACTTGTAATGACATAATCGAAAGCAGAAACCAACCACACTGTGTGGACACAGCTGTACATCCATCCCATTTCTAATCACCTTCTCCAGTACAGGGTCGCAGGACAGATGGAGCCTACTGTATCCCAGCAAGATATGGGCGCAAGGCAGGATACATCCTGGACAGGATGCCAGTCCATCGTGGGGCACAAACACAGATACAAACACACACACACTCATACCAGGGCCAATTTCCCCAGATGCCAATTAAACAACCACTATATCTTTGGATTGTGGGATGAAACCGGAAGACTTGAAGGAAACCCATGTGAATATACAAATTTCACGCCGATAGCACCCCAGGAATTGAAACCAGGAGCCCAGCGCTGTGAGGCTGCAATGATAACCACTGCGTCATCAATCTGCCCTACACAATTATACACATTTGATAAAATTAACTGAACGCTTGCTTTCATTTTTGCAAAATTGGTTGATATTGACACCCAATAACTGATCTTTCTGACAGATGGAGAACAACTCTAATTAAAATGACAACTGTATACACATTTTCTTCTATTAATTTTAAAAATAAGATTGTGTTTTGTTAGAGTGACACAGACACATTTTTAGGAAAAGGGAAGGGGCTGGTGTTTGATCGATCTTAGGTTTTCACAGCTGTGATATTAGTTTTCAAAGAAAGACCAAATTAAATTGCTAAGTGCTCATGCTTGGGATAAACAGGCAAATGAATAATTGATAACAAGACAATGAACACACACCCTTTAGATTAAAAGCCTGGTGGTTTACTATAATATTCTGTGTGCTGTAGTAATATAAATGCCCAAAGGGAGAAGGTCTATTTATAGCCAAATTCACATCTTGGAATGTAACAATAATGTTAATTATTACTATCATAAATCCATGAGCATATCCCAGTAAGGGTTGCAGATGTTATTTCATTATTGGTGGTTGAGTGCCGTCAAGTCAGTATCAACTCATGGTGACCCTATGGACAGTTCCACCATCACTATCCAACTTCCATATCTTGCCAGACCTTTCTAAGACAAGGCTACATCTTGAATGGAATGCCAGTCCATCATGGGCAGCACACACACAGAAACAGTTTTGTGCTACAAATGAACCTAGACATCATACCCGGAGAAGGTGGGGAAAAAACAGAGTGTCCAAAAAAACCCACATGGACATGCAATCACAAAACATAAGTTATTTTTGTCTGGAAGTCCATCTGGGATCCAAAGGCTATGAGGCAGCATGGTAACCTTCCATGTCACCAAGGTATAATTATTTTTTTTTTATTTGTAATTTGCATCTCTTAAATGTTATGAACCATGATCTTGTGCATGTTAATGTTTTTTGTTACTTGTGAAATGTAGTTGTCATACTGAGCTTAATTACTTACAATGAGAGACAGTATAAACCTGAGAGTAACTCCAGACCTAAAGGTCTAGAACAGCTTTTGAGGATAAAATATTAGAGACCTTTTTGTGAAAGCACACATTTACAGAAAAGCTTGCATTTTGATCATCACATATCACACGAATGTCCACTAATAAACTAGAGTGAAGGAAATTGTGAAATGCCTTCTGACAGTGCTAAATGTTTCCAGTTCTCATTGACGTTATTCAGACACTGAGAGGAGCTTTTGATCCCTCTTTGCATTAATCTAGGATTGCCATGAGTTTTCTGCATTCACAGTACGTTTGCAACAATCAAAAAACTCATCTTAGATCTCTTCTGGCTGCATGACAGGAAAACGTTCAGATTGGTTTTCCAGAGAGAAATGTATGATGACTTAATAGCTGGAATATTTTACTTGAAAGCATGAAAATGACTAGTGTGTAACAGTTCTGAATCTCCCATTTTTCAGATATCAAGATGAGCATGAGTCACAGCCCAAGAAGAACCGACTATCCCTGATACCTGACAGCTGAGCCCCTCCTTATTGAATTGCATCTCGGCAGGCGTGTGAGGTAGCTGCTGAGAGGGCGGGTACTCACACCAGGGAGGGCTGAGGGAGCACTCCAGAGAGCTCACCTGCACAGCTGGAGGTCCTAGCCGCTGAATCAGAGCGCCGCGGGGATAACTGCAGAGGGCCGCCTACACGAGCTGAACAGACAACCGGCCACAAAGGGATGCGAAGAGACAGACTGGGAAGTTTCTGAGGGGCTGAAAAATTTACTCCTTTCCTTTTGTTTTTAAAAGAAGTTCACAATGTGAACGTTTTTCCTACACGCGTCTGAGCTGTGGTGCCGAAAGGGCGGTACGACATCGTGACTACGGCAATGTGCAGCTCTCGTCCATCACTGACCATCCTGTAACACAAGACTACCTTTGTTCAGCAATGGTTAGGAATTGCACGTTAGAACAACAAGAAAGATTACAAATAAGAGGGGGGTACCCAGCCTAGCTAGACCACTCTGTTGCTAATAGTTAATTGAATAAATGATGTCATCCAGATGCTTCTTGAAAGAAACCAGGGTATCAGTTTCAATACCAGGGCTAGTTTGTTCCATACTTGTTATTACTTGTTATTTAGTGTCCTCTGTTCAAGACTAAAATGGTGTAGTTCCTTCTGCCTGTATATTATAGGACATTCCTTTAAGGCCTAGGACATATCTTCTTTGGACTGATTCCAGAGTAGCAATGCCTTTTATATAATGTAGTATCCACAATTGTAGATATTCTATATGAGGCCTTACTATAAATTTTAATGTAACATTCCTGTCCTTATATTCTACACTTTTGATTATATATCCTAATATTTTGTTTGCCTTTTTATTGCTTTCCCATATTGTCTAGAAGAGGCACGTTATGTAAACAAGTTCAATTCTTCTCCTTTCTATCTGTACAGTAGCTTATGTTTGCCAAATGTTTTGAAGGCTTGAAGTCTAAGTTTCTGATTTTTTTATTTGGAGTTGACGTATTTTCCACTTAACATACAGTACAGTACATGAAACCCAAATACTTAAAAAAACATGAATACATTTAAAACAGACACAAATCTCAGTAATAGAGAAGCAATTACTTACAGTATGTGATTATGTTGCAACTTGACAAAGTACAAGTAAGTGTCTCCTACACTACTGTTATTAAAATTACACCAAATACATTTATTGCTGCCATGTTCTAGTGACCTAGATTTTGTACAAGTCCTACATCTGGATATAAAAAAGCTGTCCACATGGACAGGATCCACAGGAAGGACAATGCACAAGATGCTTGGATTCTTCAGTTGTTCCTGAGATAAAAGCTTTTTGCTGGCTAATGGTTCTCTTAAGAAAGAGCGACACGTGGGAATCGTACCTTGTGTATCGTGAGATAAAGATTGATTTCCTGTCTTCTGGAGTTCGATGTGCTGCATCTGTTATATTCACATATTCATTTGCAAGTCCCTAGTTGATTTCAGATCAGAAGTGGCTGGAAGGATCCTGAACTGAACAAAATGTAAAAAATTGTAATGGAAATGTTACAGCGTTTTCCCTACAAGTGATTGTCTGCTTTTTTAAAACGCTAGCATTTACAAGGGTGGACCAACTTGAATTGTCACAACCAGCCAATGATTCAAACACACTTTTAATTTCAGGAATCGGAACGTCTGTCGAACATCAGCAGCCAGTGGTCTTTTTTCAGGTCACACATTTTCTTCTGAAAAGCCTTTGAATTTTCCGTTTCTGCTCCCTTGATGCTGTAACATTTGCTCAAAGTCCATTGATAACATCAGTTAATGCTGGCTAGCCTATCACGAATATTTACTGTATTTGTCAATGACCAAACCATGTTACTTAAATATTGTATAGAAACCCATAGCTTGAAGTACTAAGAAAAATGTTCACATACGATGAGTAAAATTAAAAAGTATAAGCTTGCAGCACAATATAAATGGTACATCACTAGATAATGAGGGTGTAAAATATTTTTCAGTGTTGTGTAATTTCTAAATTAGAACAATCTTGAAATAGTTCATTCATATTAATAACACAGTGCTACTAACACAAGATGGATACACTTTACACAAAATCAGGGTCACATTCAAGAGAAGATGCAATATTCTGTTTCCTATGTGTTTTCCACATGCAAATCTTAGCCACCAAGTCATACATTTCTGTCCCTAGTTTTTACCCCATTTCTAGCACAAGAATGTAAGGTCTTATCTATTCACAAGTGAGACAAAAGATACATTTGCATGTTTCCAGTCCAGCATGATTGCAGATTAATATGTTAATGTTTAGACTTGGAATGGATTTACGTTCCAAAACCATCCATTATTCATTATGCATAGGTGGAGGGACTTACAGCCAGGTTTTATTCGAGTATTGACTGTATTTTTTTATTTTTGCAGAATTCTATAT